>NC_136507.1:48746642-48909142 GCF_053919585.1 Euprymna scolopes
GTTTACATACGTTCTACTGTTTACCGAAAAATCTTTATTCTTATTACGTAAAATAATACGTTACGCTAATGGAAAGAATTAGTTCTTATATCTATATAGAGAAAATTATGATGCATGATAGACTACACTTTTTTTTTATTTTAGTTCAGCCTTAATAAACCATTAAACACTGATTTTTACTAGTATATCGATATGACTCTCTGGGACACAAGTGGAATTTCACACACACCCCTTTCAATCTAATGGTAAAAACAAACTTGGGAAATATCTTATAAATAAACACTTCCTACCAGGTAGTACACTACATAAAATCTTTAACAAAAACACCTTAAAACTTAGCCACAGCTGCATTGAAAACCTGGAAAGAATCATAAAAGGCACAATAATAAAATATTAAGGAGAAATAATCCGACTATGGACACAGAAGTTATAGCAGAAAGACCTGCAATTGCCAAAGATCGACCGAATGCTCACTAGGCAATAATGGCCTCACATCTTCGGCAATATACAAGGCTAAAATATGTGTCGTAGAAAACCCAGAAATAGAATAATTCTGCATAAGCAGCACCTTAATGACCTTTAAAACCAGATTCTATAGCCATACACTGTCAATGAATAATAAACCATATACTACGGGCACTTCATACTCAGTACACTACTGGAAGTTAATTGAAACGAACAAAACATCTTTAGTCGAATGGAAAATAGGAAGGCTAAAACATGTAGTTCATTAACTTCGCTCTGTTATTTATGTTTAGTGGAGAAACATAAGATTATTAGTTTTACGACCGTGAAAAATTATTAAATGTAGAAGTAGAATCGGCTATAAACTGCAAACACTTTGGTGGCTACGCTTTAAATAAGTTGTAAAAAACGAATAGCGATCCCCTCATAGTAGTAACACCACAATTCATAACCCATCACTCCCAATATCTTAATTTATTAATAAATGCACCAAGGAAGGAGTTGAAAGGATACAAAGTAGTCCCGATACATCATAAATTAATAACTATACTTATTAAAACCGACACACCTCTAAATAATAACTATACTCGCCGAAAAACGTCGAAGAATAGGCTAGCATAAAATAGCAGCTAAATTAAGGAAAAAAGCTATCCTCTCGTTGCCCCTCAACACCATCGCAAACGCTACTGTTTAACACTAAACTAAGCGAAAAGAAACGCAGTATGCCACTAACTGGATAAAGGTGAGTGCACTTTGCATACTTACTAATTAAATACTCAATAAAGATTAACTAAAATAATCTATGGTTCTAGCACGCTTATAATTGGAATGTTGATATGCACCTATGAGAAATATTATCGTAAAGCAGCGTGTCATAAGTCAACCAACCATATAAATGATCCCAAACGATAATTAAGTACTCTAACTAGAGGGCGTTGGGGACGGAATGCTCTAATAATACAGACACATATATGCTATTATGTATCTGTTTGCATGTATATGACATGGAAAACCTATCTTTACAACGAAGCTATGAACTTATAAAATATATTTATATTTTAGTATTGAGGAAAAGATGAACAACCCAAATAAAAGAATGACAACCATCGAAATTAAGTTTATATATAGATATGTCTGCGTAATTCTTCAGACACCGCGTTAGAGTAGAAAATATAACTCGCAATATACCACCTTTACTAAAATCACATAACTGACTGTTAATTTGAACATGTGGACATTTATTTGATTTCGAAATAAATAAACAAGTAAATAAATAATTAAAACGAGAAACAAACGCACGGATAAAAAAAAGCGAGGAATAAAATAAACAAATAAATAAATAGAGCGTATCAATAAAATAGATAGATTGGGAAGTCGCCGTCAGAAAAGGTAAAACCAATCATAAAGACCTACGATAAGGAAGTAACAATGATGTGTGTATAATATTACTTCAGATCAAAGCAAAAACTTAGGCCAATAAAAAAATACCGCCATGTTATATATATATATATATATATATATATATATATATATATATATATGAGACACTTTGTGAGCATCTGCGTGTTTGCGTATGTGTACCTGTGAGAGTGTTTGTTCCTTATGAATTCCGAATGGCTGAGCTGAATTTTTCTTATTTTTCACAAATGTACTTTATGTGTGTGGAAGTGCTCTTAGATAGGTTTTGTATCTGAATACATCCGATGATTGAAAAAGTCGATTAAATAAGAAACAGTCCGATTATGGCCTTATGTTACATGGAAAAGGGTTGTCCCCTTTCCATGTAAATAAGAAGAATATTAGATAAGTGAAAATGAGATTAGGATAAGCCTAGAATCGAACCTTGTACTAAGGTTAAGAAATGGAATGTTAGAAATTTAGTCTATTGTTTAATTGTATTAGAAAAGTTAAATATTGTTTATATCGGAAAAAGAATGAATAATGCAAATTAAATTATATTGGTCAGATTAGAATGAGGATTCTTTTGTTGTCAAAAGTGTGTTGGACAAACATATGTAAAGCCACGTGAAATTGGTCACATTTGAAAAACACACTTCTGACGTCAGAGACAAAGGGCATTTCTCCATATTATGGGTTCGGATTTTAATCAGTAAGTCAGAGAAGTCAGTCAGTAAGAGAGCCAGAGAGTTGGTCAGTTAATCCCTCGGAAGCGAAGGGAAAACATTTAGACTAAGATCCAAATTTGAATTCCTGACGTTAATCGACCGGTCGATCAGATGAATAAGGCAATCATCATTGTGTTTTGTAACTGTTGTCTTGTGTCATTTTTCACGAATGAAAAAGGTATTGTGTTTATCATCTTATAATGAACATTGTGTAACTTCGGAGATTATGTATTCTATCTGTATTATAAGAACTGTTCATACGAAGTCCCCAAGAAATATAAGAACTGTATAAATGTCTTCCTCATCATCGTTATATATGTTCCTCAATATGAATTCCACGTCATTTTTAAATATGGAACCCCTGCTACACAACACTTATACAGCCTAATATCACAAGTTCATTTGAGAAATTTTATCACCGCACAAGTAGAAGGGATTGAAGTATTAAATCAACAGTAGTAGATTCTTTACTAAGAAAGAGGCTGTTCGAAGTGATTTTTCTGTTTAAACCTACACTGAAGTGTGATACCTGGTTTTTGCATTTTAAACTTTAATTCAAGTCATTATATAAAAATCAATTTATAAATTCAACAGTAGGTTCTCTACAGTGCAATGTAAACTACAGTGTATTGTGGACATAGTCCGATGCTTCCTCGACTAGAGCAAGCAATCAATAGATTTGATTAAAAAATACGCGATTTCACCAGTTATTGTTTTTATTTTGTTTTGTAGATATTAATATTAATACGCAATTCGTTAAGTTTACGTGCGTCTATACGTGTATCTTTTATAAAATAATTATGTATGTCATTATATTTACGCCGGCCACACTCCTCCTCCTACTCGTCCTGAGTTGCAGGTTGTTTAGTTGCTGCAGTCTGTTGAGATTTTAATTTTCGAAAATTATTTTGGAAATAGTTGTATTAAATTACAACCCTAATTATGCTTATAATTCATATGACATTGTCATGCCAAAAAATGGACTTACGAACCCTTAGGTATGTGTTGTAGTAATGGAAAGATCCAATTACCACTTCTTGCTGATCCACCACAATCATTAAAGGATCTCCGTTTGGGATCAAATTCAGAATCTTAAGGCTTTTTTCAAAGTATACAGCGTTACAATAATGCATTCATGATGACATCCTTTGGTGCAAATATAGTAAGCAAAAAATGATTTATAGCTACATTCAAACTTAAAGGTCAAATTCATCATAAAATTGAAAGTTTATTGCCATTACAAGATGAGGATTCCCAATACTTACAAATGTATTTCATTGGCGGGCAAGAAGATCAGAAGTCAGGTGCAACCTTAACCAAGGAGTAAGAAGAACCATAATCAGGAATCTACACGAAATACTATATGCAAACAATGCATACGTACAGTTTTCAAGCGGTCATCAATAACAATTCATCAACAGAATTTCGAATAATTATTAATGCAGATAAAAAAAAAATCCAATAAGCATGTTAGGCGATTGAATTTACCAACATGTAACGAAATGACACTTATTAAAGTTGATGCAAGTTTTGGTAATCGAGACATAATTATTCATTCAAAAGATAACACGCTGAAACGTGTATGCGGAACTCACAGATCTTATAAAAGCCTTCAATATCCCCTAATATTTCTATACGGAAAAGGTGGATAATATTTGAGGTTTCCACAGTTTGAAAATACAATAAAAGGTGTTTCGTGTATAAATTTTTATGCATACCATTTTATGATCAGAGATAATTTCTTCAATCATCTACACAGAAGTCAAAATCTCTTCCATCAGTTTGCAGTTGATAGGTTTGCAAAAGTTGAAGCAGACAGACTTTTATTTATCAAAACTCATTAAAACAAGCTAAGAATAGATTCCTACATACATTTCAAAGATCATATAAAGCAACGACACGCATTTTACCGTTTAGCTTCATAGGTTATGCATGAAAGGTCTCAAGATGCAATGACTTATGTCGGAAATTATGGAAAATCAGACCTGTTTATAACATTCACTTCAAATTCAAAGTAGAAGGAAATTCAAGAGGAACTTCTCCCTGGACAAACATCAATTGACAAAATCTATTGGGATTAGTGTTCAACTTGAAGATAATCTAAGTGATTAATGTGATAAACCAATCAGAAATCTTTGGACCACTACGATGCTACATGTACACAATTGAGTGACAAAAGAGAGGTTTGCCTGATGTGCATATATTATTGTGGTTTACCAGAAAAATCAACCCCAAATAAATTGATTCCATTATATTAGCTGATTCAACCTTATGTGAAATAGTAAAGAGTCACATGGTTCTTGGGACTTGTGGTAATATCAATAGAAATCCACATTGCATGGTTGATGGCTAGTATACAAAAAGATACCCTAAAATTTTTCTACTAATTTTCTTCAGTTCAGTGAGGATGGTTCTTATAGGAGAAGATCGTCTGAAGACGGTGGCTTTGAAACTACGGTTGGTAGGCATGAGGTTGATAATCGGTGAAGTGTGCCTTACGTTTCCTTATTTTCAAAGACATTCAATGCTCACATAAATGTTGAATTTGCAATTCTGTGAAATCTATCAAATATGTTTGCAAAAACATAAGGGATCTCATGCAGCTATGTTTTCCTTCGAAAAAGAAAATATTAGAGATGAAGTTACTCGATATGAACTGGATATATCGGAACTAATGAAGCATTTTGGCGTATTTTGGGGTTTCTTATTCATAAAAGGCATTCTCTAATCGAATTGCAGTTCATCTTGAAAATGGTCAGAGGATTTATTTCACAAACGAAAATGCTGCTCAAGTCGTCTTAAATCCAAAAGTCTCAGCTTTTACTGCATTGTTTAAATTGTGTGAATGAAATAATTTTGCAAAAAATCTCATTTATAATTAGGTTCCATTTTATTACTAGGGCTATTATAACAGTATATTCTTTTTATTGTTTTGACTCTCGAGTATATATCCGACACAGTTAATCAACCGAGAACCACATCACTATATATAAAAGCATATAAGATATCAACGGATACACACCCGAGAGTCAAAACAATGAAAAAAATAGGTTGTTATCATAGCCCTACTTATTACACATGGGATAACAACACATGGCATCCACTTGTAAAATTTGACACTATAATTGGAAGAGTTTACCAAGTCACCGTGAATGTATCTTTTTGAGACTCCTTCTTCGCGAAATAAGAGGACCGATTACATTTTCCTTTCTAAGAATTTTTGATGGACAAACTGTTGACAATTTACAGGGAAGCCTGTTTGGCCTTAAATTTATTAGAACATGACAATTAGTGGGACAGAACTATGGCTGAGGCTTCAGTGTCACACACATTTGTCTCTCTAAGAGTCCGTTTTGCAATAATTCTCAAAACTTGTGAAGTAATCCATTAGAATCGTGGAAAAAATATAAGGATTAGAAATATCAGCAACAATAAAGATTCCATGAGAGAGAAATAGGATTTTTTAAAATTTTATTTTCACCCCAAACAAGGCACATTGCCACTTTGGTGTAGGGGGCTACTATCAGGGGCAGCAACTACTTGGACACTATGTTGGAATTTGGGCAGCAAGATGTCGGTTCACGTTACACTTGAACTTCTGCATGTCAGTACAGTTGGAGAAGCAGGGACCTAGAATGGAATTCCAGAGTCTAGCGGTTCTGGGGAAGAAACTACTGGAGTAGAAAGATCTTTTACATCTAGGGATCTCTACTGTGTGGGGGTGGGATTTAGCTGCCTGTCGGGTTTGTCGAGGGTGTCTACGTCGTGGGGGCACAAGTGTCTGCAGTTCGTCAGAGCATTCACCATTAAAATGCTTGTAGAACAGGCAGAGGGATGCAATGGTTTGTCGATGGGACAGAGGCTGAAACTTAGATGCCAGTTCAGGGCCTATCAGATTGGCGACTCTCTTTTGAACATTGTCTAGGAGCGAGAGACTAGCAGCAGATGCACCAGCCCAAATGTGACAACAATACTCCATACGTGGGCGAATGGTGGCCTTATAGAGGTACAGGATACTTTCAGGTGTCAGTAGTTTTCTAGCACGGTAGAGAGAGCCTACCTTTTTCGCAGCGGCCCTGGCAATGTTTTCAATATAATTGTTCCAACTCATGTTTCCTGTGAACGTTAGGCCAAGCAGTTTGAAAGATGTACTCTCAGACAGGGAGTCACTGCCAATTCTGTGTTGACTGTTATTGAAGATCATGTGATCGCCATGGAAGGAGCTCTACAAATATAGATTACCTGAAACTCATCGAAGTGAAATGAATAACTTACATATTGATTTGCTGATGAAACGATTCGTTGATGAAAACGTGGTCATATATAGAACAATCATTGAGCAGGTGACCCATAAGGAGAATTATATTTTTACATGCATTAGGAGGAACTGGGAATACTTTTGTCACCAATTTATTGCTGGCTAAAGTCAGGTAAAGAAAGGAAATAGCCTTAACTGTAGCAAGTTCTAGAATTGTTGCAACTTTACTCCCTGGGTGGGGGAGGGGGTCGACCAGCTCACATAACATACCCGCTTTCTTTGGGTCTGAGTACTACTGATAAACCTGTTTGCACTATAAGTCAAAATCCAGGTATTGCTGAAGTTATTATAAGATGTTCTTTGATCGTCTGTGAAGAAGTTAAAGTTGAGATTGTGCTAGGAATTCCCCACAGTGAAAGGAGCGCTCGTTTCACATAATTTTAATACTTTCAAGTTACTTCTGACATTTAATACTAAATTGTTTTACATGGTTTTACATTCTCTTTGGAATTTAGAAATTGAAATGAGTCCGTGGGTGGGGATAATAGAATCTCCGGTTTTTCTGCTTTTCTAAAAGCATTATTTCTCACTTACCCCGCACCTAAATTTATGTATATCCTTATTTGATAAATGAATAAATGAATATATATATATATATATATATATATATATATGTCTTTATCAATCTCTCTCTCTCTTTATATATATATATGTATATATATGTGTGTATATATATATATATATATGTGTGTGTGTGTGTGTGTGTGTGTGTGTGTGTGTGTGTGTGTGTGTGTGTGTGTGTGTGCATGTTTCCACTGTAACTTTGACATCATCACAATTTTACATAAAGCAATAAGCGAATTTACATAGAGCAATGAACAAATTACGTTTTCGTTGAAAGGAATGTTTTATTGTTTCTTAAAATAAATCGTTTTTTAATGTCTAAAATATTTCACATTTGAACGTTCCCAAGTCGATTCGTAGTAATGGAAAACACTTGAACCATTTGATAAATTAAACGGTTCAGATTTCTTAATGTTTCAATACTATGTTTTAATATTGCATTAGAAAAATATATTGAAAATAGAATTTGCACAACTGCAGGAGAATTTTATTTTTGTGCCGTTAAGCTTTTGTTTTGTGATTAAAACTCCTGTTATTATAAGAGATCGTGAATGAAACGGCCATTTCAACCGGAAATTGGAATGGATTACATTATCGAAGAAAACTCAATTCAAGTTTCTTTATCAATTTGTTTAACGTGCATTTTTTAAAATCAATTAATTGATTAAATGAATTTGGAATTTGTTAATTTGCTATACTTTTAAATTAATTAATTTAATTTAATTTCTAATTTTATTTCTTAGATTATTGATGCGCTCACAGTCGAACATTTGTACATCATTCGATATAGTGACAAACACAAATAGTATTCTTGGAACTGCCAGGGTAATAAACCAGTGACATGGAAAGATAACTGGTAATCATCGACAAGATTGTTGATATAAACTTGCTTGACGAACTTCAAGCTATCCGGTTTTTAAATTAAAATGACCCTTATTCTAGACAGTCATTCAAAATCCAAGACTTGTCTCTGTGTGTAGCAAATCGATTGTCAAGTGCCAATAATCCTCTTTAACTCCTGCTACTAGCTGTTACAAACAAATACGCAATGAAAAGACCAAGATCTGGATTTAGTTGTTAGAGACACGTGATACGCTTACGGTATTGACATATTTAAACTTCTGGCAATACTTTATCTTGAACAGTCATCCTGATAATAACAACATTGAAGATGCAAAAGAGATATAGATTTATTCTTTTAGTGTGTACAGCGGTGGTTGTGTGAATGCGTAAGACGCATGGACGTGTTCGGTTGTACCCCACCCACAAGTATGTGTGTAGCCGAGCGCAGTGATTGTAAACGCTTACACAAAGCACAACGCAATCTCGCGTATATGCATACGTGTGTGCACTTTACTTTCTTCTTCAGCGCATACATCTGTGAACTGAAGCCCTCACTCAATTGCGTTTATTTTTGTACTTTTGTATGTTTATTTTCCCCATCATTTGTGGTTTTCAACTGACGAGAGTCAACGCTAAGATGTTTCTCTGTACAGAAGACACATACATATATATGTGTGTGTATATAAAGAGATAGATAGATAAATAGTAAGAGAAAGTGTGTTTTTGTATGTGTGTGTGTGTCCACAAACTCTTTAGAAAATTTTAGTGTTGAAAGAAAACATATTTCTTATAAGATTTTTATAGATAACATCAATTTTCATATGAGACCAAGCATTTGGAGAAGGGTAATTATATATATATATATATATATATATATATATATATATATATATATATATATATATATATATATATATATATATATATATATATATATTCTGTATTAACAAAACCAAGACTTCAAAAATGAATTAATAGCAAAAAAAAGTGTATTTCATTGTAAGTTACAATTGTTTCAATACCAGTTGGACAATTTCAAACATTATGACGTTTGAAAATTTTCACATAACCAGCATTTCTTCAGACTTCTTGAATAAAAAACACTTTGACAATAGAACATTATTACCAGTTTAGGGTTAATATTTTATTGAATAGAAAAATAAAAAATAACATTACATTATATTTATTAATCCTCATACAACATTCCGAGTTATGGATCCTATTCTGTTTTTCATTATTTAATAGTTTATTATTCATTATCGTTCTAATCAAATAAGGTTCTAGATAGTTGTGAAAAAACTAACTACGAAGGTACGAAGGGAGATAATCCATTACAATTAGTTAAAAAGTTATGTGGAAATAAAGGTCGTATTTAGTACTTTAATAACAGTTAAAGGGAGACAACTAAGGCCGTTTGATGTTTCAGGCCTAGTAAATCCTAAAAAGCGTCTATGATTTATTAATTATTTAACTGATTATTTACCCATGGGTTTAACCTACATCTGCCATTCATCCATAATCTACTTGGGTTACTCATGGCTTCAGAACCAAAATTACAATTCGTGTATTGTGTTCTTGGATACCTAAATAAAATAATATATATCCTCTAATAATTATTCTGGCAACAAAGCCACCCAATAACTACAAGTGTGTTTCACTCCAATGAGAAGGTGTCTACCCTTGCATTTTTAATTCAAAATCTTTATCGTTTCTATTATGTTCCCTGACCCAATCCCATAATGCAGTTGTATTCCTCTTTTTATTTCTAATGCTGATTCTTGTACCTTTCCCTGCTATTGTTAACACCTTTTCTATTAGTTTCCATCTCTGTTTCCTTTTTAAAGGATACTACATGGTTTCTATATCTTTCCTTAAACACGCACTTCGTGGCCCCCAAGATATATCTTTCTAATATTGTCGGTTTTTATCTCGCATTTATACACTATTTCTGAGGTTAGGAATTTCCCACCCAACGGACAATTTCTAGGTATTCTGCAATTACATTTTCTGTCTAAGACACTTTCATTCGATGCTAACTCATTATTATTCCTTATTTTGCTGATTTTCCTATTGTTGGAGCTAATCATAGTGTTAGTTAAGTTACTTGACGTCAAGAAAGATAATTTTACCGAGTTTCTATTTATTATGTTGCTTAATCTATTCTCCGTATGGAAGTTTTTATCAATTATTCCGTAGAATTCCCTAGGTATATTATTTTTGATATGCTCGCTGAACGGCGGATTAAACCAAACCTGCCCCTTTCGTCTATTTCTCTTATTAATGGTACCCCCTCGTAATTACCTACGTATCCCTTATTGATCTTCGGTTTCTTTCTCGCTCTCATTGCCATGTTATACGATATTGTGTAGTTAGGTTTCTTGTTCTTACTATTATTGGTCCTATTATACTCAATTTTCCCATTGTATCCCGATCTCATAAGGGCATCATTGTAATATTCCTTGTTTTTATCAAAAGGATTCTCATTCTTAGAAAGTTCAGAAACTCTTTTGGAAATGTTGGGGATGGACGCCTTCTTCATACACTTCAGATGATTCGATTGGTAATCTATGTAGAATATTTTCTGGTTGGGTTTGTGATATGGTTCATATGTGTTATCGTTTAAGTTGAGACTAACATCTAGAAAGTTAACTATCTTGTAATTGCTGTCAATTGTTATCTCTAATCCCAATTCCTTAAAAAAAACTTCTGATGTTTTTTCTTGGTTTTTCCGTAATACGATCGTTAGAATTAACTACAAAAAGTGAGTCATCCCTATAAAGCCCACCATTTAAACCTGAAATTTTCCTACCTATATCCTTTAGTAAGTAAATACCAACCAAGTCAATAACATGTGCGGAGTCTGGGGCATATATATATATATATATATATATATATATATATATATATATATATATAGAGAGAGAGAGAGAGAGAGATAGATAGATAGATAGATAGATAGATAGATAGATAGATAGATAGGTAAAGAGAGAGAGAGAAAATAGAGAGAATGTCTGTTTGCTTATAAATAAACAAGAAGCTCTAGCTCTGTACAAGCGGAGAGCGAGTTTTTATTTAAATAAACATTTGTTGACGTTATTAGCGAGCACCTATCCTATTGGCCGGCGGGTAGAACCGTGGCCTTCGTTATAAAGATAGCCGACCAGCTGAAAAAATGACGTCTTCGCCGAGGTACCAACAAGCAAGATAAGATATGAACAGTAATTTTTACAGACAGCGTTACAAAACTTCAAAATTGGATTAAAATAAAGAAATAAAGAAAGAACACGATGATTTCTACTGAAACTCATCTAATATTAATAATAAAAAATAATTTAAAAAAAAACACAAGTTATTTGTTTAAGTATATTATAAGCAATTGAATATTTCGTTGTATTATAGATTTTAAAGATTAGAATGCGTTCTTTAATTACTTATAAATTACATTTTAAAAAGTGAAGGAACACGATTTGATTTTAAATAAACTTGAAGTTTATTTAATATAATTAAATGAAAATTATGCATGTAAGATTGTGAATATTTGAAGCAGAACACAAGCAAAACATTTGATATGAGTTAAGACAATAAACAAATATTAAAATTAAACTTTTTTTTAATCAAAACGAATATTTTTTAATCAAAATGAATAATATTTTTTTTAATCAAAATGAATATTTTTTAATCATAATGAATATTTTTTAATCAAAATGAATATATATATATAATAGCAGTTCAGCCCGGCTTTGCTCCGGCCCTATGTACTGTTAATAACTGTATGTGTATATGCATATATATATATATATATATATATATATATATATATATATATATATATATATATATATATATATATATATATATATTTAAAATTTTGACTAATATCCCGGTAACCTATATCTAAAATCTCTGCAAAGGTCAACTCTTCCAACTTTGACCTCTTGGCAGCCAACTTTTTGCCCAAAAACTGATTAAAAAGCTTGCTGCATGTTTGATTACCCTTTATGTAATGTCACATAGTTCTTAAATTAGTATGTGTTTTAAGAAGAAATTTAAAATTTTTAATTTTAGGGCGACGAAGAGTGTATCGTTTTATTTTCTTGCTTTGTTTTGTTTAATTATCACCGAGGCAAGAGAACAGAGAGTGAAAGAGAGGTCAATCTACAAGGAGAGAAATAAAGAGTGTAGGAGAAAGAGAGAGGAGGAGAGAGAGTTAAAGAAAACTTTCAACAGATACTACACCATCTTAAGGATTAGTCAGCGAGTTGACGAGGTAGTATGATCAACGCACCTTCTCACCTCTTTTAGTTGCCAAGCGAAAAAGAGAGAAGGGTCATTCTTGTGGACACTCTCGGTAAAGCCGCCGTGCCGAGCGGATGTTGAGGAAAAATCCCATCCGACAGCGAAAGAGAAATGGAGGCGAACCGATATCGTCGAAACAGATAATATCGAAGAAACAACATTTGAGCTGTGAATGTATATTTCTGAACTAGTCGCCCGAAATGAAGAAAAAAAGGGGAAAGGAACTTTAAAATAACAAACTTTGCCGAAGAAAGTTCACATAGAAAAAAAAAGTAAATAAACTATAAGTTTTCTCTATATATACCCCTCTCTCTCTCTCTCTCTCTCTCTCTCTCTCTCTCTCTCTCTCTCTCTCTCTCTCTCGTGTAATGAATCGGCGATTCCTTTATTTTTGCCATTTTTTTCTGTTGTTATCTATTGATATATTTTTCGTCGGCATTTGTAGACCTTACTGTAAGATACCTCTTCCACATCTTCATAATTTGTTTTTTTTTCATTTACTCTCATCCCCCCTTACCATAGTGTATTTTTGTAATAAAATTAATTTAAACTTTACCACTGGTGTACGTGTTTTCGTTGCTTTCATACGTTGTTCGTTTGTCAATTTTACATTTTCCGGGTTTCGAAAGAGTCTCCCCATACCCTCTTGTTCGGCAAGACATATCGAACCCAGGGGACATTTTTTTCATTGTTCATTTGTTTTTCGTAAATTTTTTTTATATATTTTTGTTACCATTGATAATAGTAAAATTTCAACCCAAAATTGGCTGAATAGTTTGCTAGAGATCGCAAAGGTAAACTCTTTTAAACTTTAATCATTATTAGGAAGTCATTTTTCGGGAAAAAAAAACGATTAAAAAGCTTGTCCTATGTCTGAATACACTTTATGTAAAATTTCAATACACCTTATCTAACATCTCGAGCCTGTAGACTGAAAATTGACAGAGTAGTTTGGTAGGTAAATGTACACACACAGACACGCATACACAGAAAGACAATTTCACTTATATATATATATATATATATATATATATATATATATATATATATATATATATATGTATATATCCTAGCATTTCACCCCGACGTTTCCCGGGTGTTTGGATGTGTATGTTGAGCAAAAATAAATAAATAAGTCAATTTTTTTAACTTTCCCCCTATTATAACCCCTTAACATTTATTGTTTTGGGCTCAAATCAAGTTATTAAGTTATATATATGTCCAAGGAACCTATATTTAAATTTTCAGCTGTTTATACCCAAAATTGTCTGAGAAGTGTAGTAGAGTTATCAAAGGTCAAATCGTTGAACTTTGACACCTTAACAGCCACATTTCTGGCCGAAAACGGATCACATAGATTGTCTTAAATCACAGTACGCTGTATATCAAATTTTGAGTCTGTAGACTAAAAATTGACAGAGTTATTGCGTAGGGAAATATATATATACTAACATTTAAACCTGGCGTTGCCCGGGTATTTGGATGTGTATGTTGAGAAAATAAAAGTGGTAGTAGGAAGGCAGACTCGAACCCGTACCGCGAAGGAGGAAAAGAACGCGGAAAAAACCTGGCGTCTTTGCTGTTATGACCATCACCAAACCGGAAGTGACATAGGTTTAAATTAAGGCTAGACAACCGAAAGGTGAGGATGACTTTCAAAAATATCTTCGAAAAAAGCAACACCCCTTTTGAAAAGTACCTAGTTGAAGGTGAAGATATTAATGTTTTTAGCCAATTTTTCGATATTTGTCGTCTTAAACGTCGGACTTCAAAACGATACTGATCTTGGTAACACCCGTCGCCTCTGTCGAAAGTTTTAGCCAGACATACATACATACATACATACATACATACATACATACATATATTTATATATTGGTAACTAAAAAATTTCGAACCAAACCCATTAAAAGGCTTGCTATATCTCTGAATACGCTTTATGTAAAATTTAAAATGTTTAGACCAGAAATTGTTTAAGTAATTAAGTAGAGACCACAGAGGTCAAATATTATTTTAACTATGGCCCCTATTATAACCCCGTACAATTTATTGTTTTGAGCTCAAATCAAGTTACTAAGTTAGATCCATGTCCAAGGAACCTATGCCTAAAATTTCAAATATTTAAACCCAAAATTGGCGGAGTAGTTTGGTAGAGTTCTCAAAGGTCAAATCGTTGAACTTTGACCGCTTAACAGCCAAATTTCTGTCTGAAAACCGATCACAAAGATTTTCCCAAATCTCAGTACCCTGTATATCAAATTTCGAGTCTGTAGACTTAAACTCGATAGAGTTATTGCGTAGGGAAATGTACACATACCGACAGACACACAGACAGACTGATACACAGACACGTTCACCTTTATAGATATACTAGCATTTCAGCCAGGCGTTGCCCGGGTGTTTGGAAGTATATGTTGAGCAAAAAAAAAGCCCTTAATTTTTTTAATTTTGACCCCTATTATTTCCCCTTAACATTTATTGTTTTGAGCTCAAATCAAATTATTAAGTTAGATCCATATCCAAGGAACCTATATCTAAAATTTCAAGTGTTTAGACCCAAAATTGTCGGAGGAGTTTGGTAGAGTTCTAAAACGACAGATCGTTGAACTTTGACCTCTTACCATCCAAATTTCTGGCCGAAAACGGATCACAACGATTTTCCCAAATCTCAGTACCCTGTATATCAAATTTCGATCCAGTAGACTTAAAATTAACAGAGTTATCGCGTAGGGAAATGTACAATTCCAGACACACACATAGACACACAGATACACAGACACGTTATCTTTTATAGATATATAGACTAGCATTTCAGCCCGGCATTGCCCGGGTATTTGAATGTGTGTGTTGAGCAAAAAAACAAAAGTGGTTTTAGGATGGCAGGCTGGAACCCGTACCGCAAAGGAGGAAAAGAACGGAAAAAATACTGACGTCTATGCTGTTACGACCACCGCCAAACCGGAAGTGACATTTTTAAAATTAAGGTTAGACAATCGAAAGGAGAGGATGACTTTAAAAATATCGGCGAAAAACGCCCCCCACTCTGTTTTTAGACAATTTTTCGATAGTTGTCGTATGAAAGGTGGAACTTCAAAACGATACTGATCTTGAGAAAATCCGTCGAAAGTTTAGGCAGACATACAAACATACATTTATATATTGGTAACTAAAAATATTCAACCCAAACCGATGAAAAAGCTTGCCCTATCTCTGAATACCCTTTATGTAAAATTTCAAATGTTTAGACCAGAAATTGTCTGAGTAATTTGGTAGAGACCGCAGAGGTAAAATATTTATTAACTTTGACCTCTATTATGACCCTTTAAAATTTATTGTTTTGGGCTCAAATCAAGTTACTAAGTTAGATCCATGTCCAAGGAATCTATATCTAAAATTTCCAGTGTTTAGATTTCAAATTGTCGGAGGAGTTTGGTAGAGTTCTCAAAAGTCAAATCGTTCAACTTTTACTATTTAACAGCCAAATTTTTGTCCGAAAACCGATCACATCAATTTTTCCAAATCTCACTACGCTGTATATCAAATTTGGAGTCTGTAGACTTAAAATTGACAAAGTTATTGCGTAGGGAAATATACAATTACAGACAGACAGACAGACAGACTGACAGATACACAGGCACGTTCACTTTTATAGATATACTAGCATTTAATCCCGGCGTTGCCCGGGTGTTAGGAGGTGTGTGTTGAGCCAAAAAAAATGTGGTAGTAGGAAGGCAGTCTCGAACCTGTACATCGATGGAGGAAAAGAACGTGAAAAAAAAGTGACGTCTTTGCTGTTACGACGACCGTCAAACCCGGTGTGACATAGGTTTTAATTAAAGCTAAACAATCGAAAAGAGGAGATGACTTTCGAAAATATCAGCGAAAAAAAAGCAACCACTCGCTGTACAAAAATGCCCAGTTGAGGGTAAAAATATTAATGTTCTTAGCTAATTTTTCGATATTTTTCGTGTGAAGGGCCGAGCTCCAAACGATACTTATCTCGTGAAAATCCGTCGCCTCTGTCGAAAGTTTTAGGCAGACATGCAAACATACATATATACATACATTTATATATTGATAGCTTAAATTTTCGACTCAAACGGATTAAAAAGCTTGCCCTATCTCTGAATACGCTTTATGTAAAATTTCAAATGTTTAGACCAGAAATTGCCGGAGTAATTTGTAGAGACCGCAGAGGTTATTTTTTTTTTAATTAGACCTCTTTATGACCCCTTTACATTAATTGTTTTGGGCTCAAATCAAGTTATTAAGTTAGGTCAATGTCCAAGGAACCTATATCTAAAATTGTAATTGTTTATACCCAAATTGGCGGAGGAATTTGGTAGAGTTCTCAAAGGTCAAATCGTTGAACTTTGATGCCTTAACAGCCAAATTTCTGTCCGAAAACCGATCACATCGATTTTCCCAAATCTCAGTACCCCGTATACCAAATTTCGAGTTTGTAGACTTAAAACTGACCGATTATTACGTAGGGAAATTTACACAGACAGACAGACACACACACAAACAGATACACAGACACACGGGCACGTTTACTTTTATAGATATACTAGCATTTCAGCCCGGCATTACCCGGGTGTGCGGAGGTATATGTTGAGCAAAAAAAAAAAAAAACGATCAATTTTTTAAAATTTTATCCCTATTATGACCCCTTAAAATTTATTGTTTTGGGCTCAAATCAAGTTATTAATTTAGATCCATGTCCAAGGAACCTATATCTTAAATTTCAAGTGTTTAGACACAAAATTGTCGGAGGGGTTTGGTCTACCAGTTCTCAAAGGTCAAATCGTTGAACTTGGACCCCTTAACAGCCAAATTTCTGGCTGGAAACCGATCACATGGATTTTCCCAAATCTCAGTACCCCGTACACCAAATTTCGAGTCTGGAGACTTAAAATTGATAGAGTTATTGCTTAGGAAAATGTACACAGACAGACAGACACACAGACAGACACACAGATACACAGACACGTTTACTTTTATATATATACTAGCATTTCAGCCCGGCGTTGCCCAGGTGTTTGGATGTGTATGCTGAGCAAAAATAAATAAATTAGTAAAACGGTCAATTTTTTTTACTTTGACCCCTATTATGACTCCTTAAAATTATTGTTTTGAGCTCAAATCAAGTTATTAAGTTAGATCCATGTCCAAGGAACCTATACATAAAATTTCACGTATTTAGACCCTAAACTGTCGGAGGAGTTTGGTAGAGTTCTCAAAAGTCAAATCGTTGAACTTTGACCCCTTAACAGCCAAATTTCAGACCGAAAACAAATCACATAGATTTTCCCAAATCTCCGAACCCTGTATATCAAATTTACAGTCTGTAGACTTAACATTGACAAGGTTATTGCGTAGGGAAATGTACACAGACACACAGACAGACAGACACACAGACAGACACACAGATACAAAGAAACGTTCACTTTTATAGATAGATAGATAGATAGATAGATAGATAGATAGATAGGTAGACTAGCATTTCAGCACGGGTGTTTGGATGTGTATGTTAAGCAAAAAAAAAAGTGGTAGTAGGAAGGTAGGCTCGAACCCGTACCGCAACGGAGGAAAAGAACGGAAAAAAACTGACGTCTTTGCGGTTACGACCACTGCCAAAACTGAAGTGACTTATGTTTAAATGAAGGCTAGACAATCGAAAGGAGAGCATATCTTTCAAAAATATCGGCGAGAAAATTGACCCCTCCCTGTAGAAAATTGTCTAGTTGAAGGTGAAGATATTGATGTTTTTAGTCAATTTTTCGATATTTGAAAGGTCGAACTTCAAAACGATACTGATCTTGAGAATATCTGTCGCCTCTGTCGAAAGTATTAAGCAAACATGCAAACCAACATACATTCATACATTTATATATTGGTAACTAAAAATTTTCGACCCAAACCGATGTAAAAGCTTGCCCTATCTCTGGATACCCTTTATGTAAAATTTCAAATGTTTAGACCAGAAATTGTCTGAGTAATTTGGAAGAGACCGCATTGGTCAATTTTGTTTTACTTTGACCCCTATTATGACTGCTTAAAATTTAATGTTTTGAGCTCAAATCAAGTTATTAAGTTAGATCCATGTCCAAGGAACCTATATCTAAAATTTCAAGTGTTTAGACCCAAAATTGTCGGAGGAGTTTGGTAGAGTTGTAAAAAGTCAAATCGTTGAACTTTGACCCCTTAACAGCGAAATTATTGGAGGAAAACCGATCACAAAGATTTTTCCAAATCTCCAAAACTGTATATCAAATTTCGAGTCTGTAAACTTTAAATTAGCAAAGTTATTGCGTAGGGAAATGTACACACACAGACAGACACACACAAACACACAGACAGGTTCACTTTTATATATATATATATATATATATATATATATATATATATATATATATATCCACTAGCATTTCAGCCCGGGGTTGCCCGGGTGTTTGGATGTGTGTGTTGAGCAAAAAAAAAAAAGTGATAGTAGGAAGGCAGGCTCGAACCCGATCCGCAAAGGAGGAAAAGAACGGGGTAAAACCTAACGTTTATGCTGTTACGACCACCGCCAAATCGGAACCGACATACTTTAAAATTAAGGCTAGACAATCTTACTTTCAAAAATATCAACGAAAAAAGTGACCCCCCCCTGTAGAAAAGTGGCTAGTTGAAGGGGAAGATATTAATGTTTTAGTCAATTTTTCGATATTTGTCGTATGAAAGGTAGACCTTTAATACTGATCTTTGTAAAATCCGTCGTCTCTATTGAAAGTTTAAAGCAGATATGCAAAATGACATACATACATATTTTTATATATTGGTAACTAAAAATTTTCGACCCAAACTGATGAAAAAGTTTGCCCTATCTCTGAATACCCTTTATGCAAAATTTCAAATATTTAGGCCAGAAATTGTCTGAGTAATTTTGAAGAGACCGCAAAGGTCAATTTATTTTTAACTTTGACCCCTATTATGACCCCATAAAATTTATTGTTTTGGGCTCAAATCAAGTTATTAAGTTAGATCCATGTCCAAGGAACCTATATCTAAAATTTCAAGTGTTTAGACCCAAAATTGTCGGAGGAGTTTGGTAGAGTTCTCAAAGGTCAAATCGTTGAACTTGGACCCCTTCATCGCCAAATTTCTGGCCGAAAAACCGATCACATCGATTTTCCCAAATCTCACTAACCTGTATATCAAATTTCGAGTCTGTAGACTAAAAATTGACAGAGCTGTTGCGTAGAGAAATACACACACACACACACACACACACACATGCGTTCACGTTTATATATATACTAGCATTTCAGCCTGGCGTTGCCCGGGTGTTTGGATGTGTATGTTGAGTAAAAAAAAAAGTGATAGTAGGAAGGCATACTCGAACCCGTTCCGCAAAGGAGGAAAAGAACGGGTTAAAACCTAACCTTTACGCTGTTACGACCACCGCAAAACTAGAAGCAACATTTTTTAAAATTAAGGCAAGACAATCTAAAGGAGAGGATAACTTTCAAAAATATCGGCGAAAAAAGTGAACCCCACTGTAGAAAAGTGCCTAGTTGAAGGGGAAGATATTAATGTTTTTAGCCAAATTTTCGATATTTGTCGTATGAAAGGTCGACCTTTAAAACGATACTGATCTTGGTATAATCCGTCGCCTCTATTGAAAGTTTAAGGCAGACATGCAAACAGACATACATACATTTATATATTGGTAACTAAAAATTTTCGACCCAAACTGATGAAAAAGTTTGCCCTATCTCTGAATACTCTTTATGTAAAATTTCAAATGTTTAGACCAGAAATTGCCGGAGTAATTTGGTAGAGACCGCAAATAGTAGGTAACTATAATTATTGTACTTACATATTTTTTATTGATTAAAAAAACAGTAGAAATTATCTTTTTAAAGCAAAATTAATTTGCTCTAAACTAATGCCGAATATACTTTTGGACGATTATAAAAAACAAAAAGATCACGTGTCATGTTTTATGTTCATTTTTTTAGTGTATAAAACACGTGTCCAATTGAAAAAAAGTCGTGTAGACAAGTGCGACTTGAACTCTTGTCTTGATATCGTCAGAACAACTGCCTAAGTAATGTATACTCTGCGTATTCCTTTTTACCAACAAATTATGTTTCTACCTGTCTACAAATCGCATAAAACAACATAACGTTTTAATAGCATAATAATAGCATGTAAATGTTTTTATAATAATAATGATCATGTCGGTGGGAAGTGGACAATCTTTCAAATGGAACTCTAAATATAACTATATAACACTTAACCAGATATCCATGCCCGCTTACAATCGCATACAAACTATAAAGGTCACAGATGGACAATTATTATTTCCCATTTGTGAAATACATTAGCACGAGAGTTTTTAACTGCAGCCTACAACATGGTCGTCTTCAAATCCAATGGTAACAAATACTTAAAGCTCACAAACCGTCCAAATAAGTAATAAAACTTTGTTTACTGTAGTCACCATTTTCTCATAATATTCAACTATTCATCGCATTAACCCTTATCTTACTGTGGCTCTTGGCTTTGATAAGTTGTGATTCATTACTATTAAAAAGGCATATATGCTGCCTATGAAATCGAACGCGTGTGTTGAGAAATCTCCGGTTGAAATGTTATTAAACAATAATTACCTCTATGTCTTTCTATTTCTCTCTCTTTCTCTTTCTTTCTCTATTTCTCTCGTCAGTGAATGGGAACAGAGATCACAAGCGAACAGACCTCTCCTTGTCTATAACCGCTGTCTCTTCTTGGTCCCTTTTTTTAAAGTATGAAGGAACATACGTATAGACGGCGTTTCTTCAGTCAGACGGGGTTACATTAAAGTGTGCGTACCGGAACTAATGGACAACAAGACGTGTTATAAAGGTTCATACATCTTAATTGATTGTAACTGGAGAGACCCCCCCAAAAAAAAAAAAAAATAGTAGAGATACAAAACACAATGGTTCATGTTCTCTATTGCTTTATTCTTTCATATCACTAGTGTTGCACACTACGTAACTTGGGGGCAATGACAGATTTTCGACAAAAAAAAAACGATTGAATCCTTTCATCGGACATTTTCATTTCGGACTTGCTCTACATAACGTCATAATCTGACACGTGTTCTATTTTTATTTTTAAATTTAATGGAATTTTCACTTTTTTGTTTAGTCTAATGTAGAAAATACCGTTTTAACACTAATTTTACATCGCCGCATTTAAATATGGCTACAAATGGCCATGTGGTTCCATACTTATTGCTAAAAATGACAGATTGTGCTCTAATTGAATTGTATCCAATGATTTATATAGCATAGCTATTGTGTTTTAACGCCAATTCAAAAAGGAATTATATGCCGCAAAATAGGCAAAATCAAATAAATTGGTATGTTTCGATGCAAAACATTAGTCACTAAACCAAACAAATCAAACTAATTGATGAATTGTTTACAATAGGTATTGTGTGTTGAAAGTAGATCACCCAAAAAGACTCGATATTCCACAAAATAGGAAAGCCTAAACATCAATACGTCTTGTGTTTCGGAATTAAATAAATTCAAGAGTTGATATACCGTAAATTAATACAATTTTAGTCCGTTAGGAACATTGTTGAAATATAAATTAAATTTGTTTTGTAAAGTCATACTAATAGGTATATGGAAAATAAAATAAAACTGACCATTTGATTATCTATACGCCTAGCCAATTCTAGCTTGCTTTTTGCCACTTTTTTCTATGAATTTTCCTGAAATAAATAAAGCTTGGCAATGCGAAATTCTTATTGATAATACAGCAACAATGCACATGAAAATAGGAACCAAACAATGTGACAAAAAAATTAATGTATATATTTGTACTTTGTTAATATATTTGCGTGTACATCGTTTATATATTGGCTCGTACTTTGTAAATAATACTTTTTGAAGTTTGTTAATATTTTATTTGTACTTGTTTTATATAATTGCTTGTACCTTGTTAATGTATTTTTGCACTTTGTTAATGTACTTGCTTTTAATTTGTTCATACGTTTTTACATAGGAGTCACCACTTATCAAGGCCTGAAGGCAATTCGAGGATAAGGGTTAATGTGTGTCAGTAATCAATGGGATAATATAGTAGTAATCGTTAGTAATAGAAATTTGGTAGATTGAATTACTTAAGGGGGCTGTTCATAAAAAAATTGTTTATGTTGGACTTGAAGACAACCAAGTTGTAGTCAGCTGGGAAACAGGCAAAAGGAACAGAGTTCCTATATTTGTTTCGTACATTCTTCTATTTTGTCATTGTATCGTTTTGTACTGTGTGCTACTATAATTGCTTCTACCTTTTTGAATGTATTTCGTTGTAATTTGTTACTAGATTTGTTTGTATAATGTCGATGTATTTATTTGTTCGTTGTTAATGTACTTGCTTGTAGTTTGTTAATATATTTGTCTGCCATGTTTATATATTTGCTTGTATTTTATTTATATGGTGTGTACTTTATTAATATATTTTTGTACTTTCTTAAAACATTTGTTTGTTCCTTACCTATGTATCTTTGTATATTGTAAATATATTTGTTTTAACTTGGCAAATGAATTTGCGTGTACTTTGTTAATGTATTCGCTGGTACTGTTTTAATGTATTTCACAGAACTTTATCAATATATTTTCTTGTGCATTGTTAATATATTTGTTTGCAGTCTGTTAATATATTTCCTTAACATATTGCCCATATGGTTGTTAATAAGTTTGTTAATATTTTTGAACATATATGCTTTTAATTTGGCATATATTTTTTGTATTTTGTTTATATGCACTTAGTAAATATATATTCACGTATTTGTTTTTATATGTTAATGTATTTGTTTTTATTTTATCCACATATTTGTTTTTATTTGTTAATGTATTTGTTTTTATTTGTTAATGTATTTGTTTTTATTTAATAACGTATTTGTTTTATTTGTTAATATATTTGTTTTTATTTGTTAATGTATTTGTTTTTATTTGTAATATATTTGTTTTTATTTGTTAATGTATTTGTTATTACTTTGTTAATGTATTTGTTTTCATTTGTTAATGTATTTGTTTTCATTTGTTATAATTTGTATTTGTATTATTTGTTATAATTTGTAAAGGTATTTGTTTTTATTTGTTAATATATTAGTTTTTATTTGTTCATGTATTTGATTTTACTTTGTTAATGTATTTGTCATACTTTGTTAATGTATTTGTTTTTATTTGTTAATATATTAGTTATTATTTGTTAATGTGCGTATTTTTATTTGTTAATGCATTTGTTTTTATTTGTTAATATATTTGTTTTTATTTGTTAATGTATTTGTTTTTACTTTGTTAATGTATTTGTTATTATTTGCTAATTTATTTTTTTATTTGTTAATGTATTTGTTTTTACTTTGTCAATGCATTTGTTTTCATTTGTTAATGTATTTTTTAAAATTTATTAATGTATTTTTTAATGTATTTGTTATAATTTGTTAATGTATTTGTTTTAATTTGTTAATATATTTGTATTTATTTGTTAATGTATTTTTATTTGTTACTATATTTGTTTTTATTTGTTAACACATTTGTTTTTATTTGTTAATGTATTTGTTTTTATTTGTAATATATTTGTTTTATTTGCTAATGTATTTGTTATTATTTGTTAATACATTTTTATTTGTTAATGTATTTGTTTTTATTTGTTTATGTATTTGTTTGTATTTGTTAATGTATTTTTATTTGTTAATGTATTTTATATGATTTGTTAATGTACTTGTTAATGTATGTTTTCTTATTTGTTAATGTATTTGTTTTTATTTGTTAATGTATTTGTTTTTATTTGTTAATGTATTTGCTTTTTATTTGTTAATGTATTTGTTATAATTTGTTAATGAATTTGTTATAATTTGTTAATGTATTTGTTTTTCATTAGTTTATGCATTTGTTTTTATTTGGTAATTTATTTGTTTTAATCTATTAAGGTATTTGTTTTTATTTGTTAACACATGTGGTTTTATTTGTAAGTGAATGTGTTTTTACATTGTTAATGTATTTGTTTTTATTTTTAACGTATTTGTTTTTCTTTGTAAATGTATTTGTTTTTATTTGTTAATGTGTTTGTTTTATTTGTTAAGGTATTTGTTTGTACTGTGTAAATGTATTTGTTTTTATTTGTTTACGTATTTGTTTTTATTTGTTAAGGTATTTGTTTTTGTTTTGTTAATGCATTTGCTTTTACTTTTTAATATATTAGTTTTTATTTGTTTACGTATTTGTTTTTATTTGTTAATGTATTTGTTCTTATTTGTTAATGTATTTGTTCTTATTTGTTAATGTATTTGTTGTTATTTGTTAATGTATTTCTTTTTTATTTGTTAATGTATTTGTTTTTTGTTAATATATTTTTTAAATATATTTGTTTTTTATTTGTTAATGTATTTGTTTGTTTTTTTTGTTCATGTAATCTGTCTACATCGTTACTTTATTTGTTTGTACTTGGTTAACATATTTGTTTACATTTTTATATATTTACTTGCACTTCGTTAGTATGTAAATTTGTACTTTTTAAATATATTTGTTTGTAGTTGTTTAATATATTTGTTTGTACTTTGTTACCTCATTTGTTTTAACTTGGTTAATTTATCTATGCTTTGTTAATATATTTGTTTTACTTGGTTAATATATTTGTTTGTACTTTGTTATATATATTTTTACTTAGTTAATATATTTGTTTGAACTTTAGTAATATATATTTTTTCTTTGTTAATATACTTGTGGTTCATCCAGGCTTTGCTCGCGTCATATATACTGTTCATAACTTTATGTATATATGTATATATATATAAAAGTTTTATTTATGTCCAAGTAAGCTATGTCTAAAATTTCAAGTGTGTACATCCAAAATTGACGGAGAAGTTTGGTAGAGTGTTCAAAGGTCACCTCTTTCAGCTGTGACCTCTTAGCAGCTAAATTTTCACCCAAAAACTTATTACAACGCTTGCTGCATATTGAATACCCTTTATAAAAAAATTCAGATGTTTAGACCCAAAATTAGCTTAATAGTTTACTATAGACTTCAAAGGTCAAATCTTTTTTAACTTTTATTCTTTGAATACACTTTATGGAAAATTTCAAACGTTTAGACCAAAAATTGGCGGAGTAATTTGGTAAAGATCGCAGAGGTAAAAAAAAGTTAAAACTTTTACCTCAATTTTGAACCCTTGACATTTATTGTTTGGGGCTCAAATTAAATAATTAAAAAAAGTTTGATCCATGTCCAAGTAACCTACTTATAAAATTTCAAGTGTTTAGGTTTAAAATTGGTTAAGGAGTTTGGTAGTGTTTATAAAGGTCAAATCGCTGAACTTTGACTCCTTAACACCCAAATTTCTTGCCAAAAATCGATTAAAAAGATTTTCCCCAATCTGAATAAGCCTTATGTCAAATCTCGAGTCTGTAGATTTAAAATTAATAAAGTAGTTTGGTAGGGAACTGTACACACACAGATACATACATTATACATACATACATACATACATACATAGGCAGACAATTTCACTTTTACAGATATATAGATATGTTTGGACACCATTAGTATATTTGTTTGTAGTTGGTTAATATATTTGTACTTTGTTGATATATTTTCTTTTTATTTATCTTTTTTTCCTAAATCGTTTTTGTCAAATATATTATTAACCAATACTTTTTCTTATATTTAAAACGAAGAAAAAGCCTCCCATGAAAATGAACATTTAATAAATTATACCTGCACTATTATCTGCACTCAGAAATATACGACTTTTTTTTCTCTGCAGTATGCATTACCTTTAGCTAGTCTAAACTTAATACGTAACCCTAAAGGTATTACTCTTAACCAGTTTTTTAAACGAGTTCTTCAAATGTAAACTAATAAAAAATAACCAGACTTTCCAATTTGATAAAAGTTCTATTATAGCATATTTATTATGGGTTGGAGCTGGAATGCTGGAACATTCTCGAGGTAGATAAAGGCAAAAAGTATCCATGCATTAATATGGGAGGGGAGACTATCTTCACTGAGACTACACTGGGAATGGGGCAACGGACTTCTATTTAGTAGATATTAATAAGTCCTCTCACCTTTTCTTTCTTTTTTTTAAATGGAGAGTAGATAATGCATGTGGATATGTTATTGGCAGCTCAAGTATCTCTTGCTTCTCCTTTTTAGTCCTTCAGTCCTCATTTCCAATGAGTGATTTTCCTGACAAAGGGTGAAGAAAAAGCTGTTTTCCAGGTCGGTAGTACTTCGTGAACATATAGCTTTCTTGCATTTTTTTTTACGCTTTTACAGTGGTTGCTGGCAGTCCCGAAAGCAGCTTTAGTCTCAGTACATCAATTACGTTGGTAGCTATGGAAAAGGTGATTTCTGTGGGCGATGGCAGCAACTTATTCTGAGGAGAACCATGGCTGGCTGTTGAATTTTTGTTGGAATGTTTTGGATGGTATAAATCGGTCTATGCCTGAGATGTCGGAAATTTTCTGTTCCTATATCTATCCTTGTGGTCATGTCACTAGTAAGGGTGCTGGAGGTAAACGTTTCGTCTGGGCTGACGTTATCTGCCTGATAGTCAGGGACCCGAACCTTGGATTAACCACTAAGGAGGCTGTCCTATCAGCAGGTGCAAAGTACAGGGGCTGCTGTATTGCCATTTAGTGAATGGATTCTGGACCATGCAGTAGTTTCTGGTAGGGCCTCTCAATGCCATACTAGTGGGTAATTGTCACAGCTTTACCTTATAATGTGCTGCAAAAAAATTTTTTTGTCTTTTTCTCTCTTACTTTCCCTCTCTGTCCTGCTCCAACGAAGTCTATCAACCTGTTCTACAAAACTCCAACCTCAACATGACAAATCTCCAGAAAAAAAGCACGAATAAACCTAGAACACCTTCCTCCGATGTAGACCCCTACTACCATGTCTCCTTCTCCAACATAAGGTGTCTACGTTACAACCTTCCAGAAGTTGAAACACAATTTCAGGAGACGAAACCCGAAATATTCTTTCTAAGTGAAACTGGCATAGGGCCGACCACTTCCCTAGATGAGTTCATGATAAAAGGATACTCTAACAACATCTAAATCTGACCCCAAAGATCGCCATGGGCATGGAGTGTATGCCTACATTAAAGATGGCTTTCCATGTGGTAGGGATCCAGAGAAGTCCCTAATTTACCTTGTATATGCTTCTGGGTTGCACTAGATTACACCACTGCATTTATATTTGCCCTCTCTCGTCCCCACAACAATGGGATTACTATCTTTAAGAGTATATCTGAGAAAATTGACCACATACTGTCTGTTCATCCTTCAGCTAACATTCATATTTGTGGTGACTTCAATGTCCATCTTGTCGAATGGCTGACCCACTCAAATAAGACCGATGACGAAGGGAAGTTCTGTCATGATTTTGGCATTTCCTATGACCTCACTCAGATTGTTCACGAACCCGCCCGTGTGCCCGATACTACCGGTTAGTATGCAAGCCTTCTCGACCTTTTCCTCACAACTTCCCCTGAGCTATGTTCATGTTCTGTTCTATCTCCTCTGGGATCCTCTGACCACTCATGTTGTATTAGTTAAGATAAAAATGAAATGTAATAAGTCTTGAGACGTACCTCTCCACCGTACTGTATATCGATACTCTATGGCTGACTGGGATAGCTTCCATACATTCATATCTGACCTACCTCTGCATTCCATGTTTAAAAAGGATGAGTTCTCTATAGTATCAGACCTGACCGAATGGTTAATTGTAGGCATAGACCGATTCATACCATCCAAAAAATTCCAACAAAACCTAACAGCCAGCCATAATTCTCCCCAGAATATGCTGCTGCCATCGCACACAGAAATCACTTTTTTCATAGCTACAAACGTAATAGATGTACTGAGACTAAAGCTGCTTTCAGGACTCTCAGAAACCACTGTAAAAGAGTAATAAAAAATGCAAGAGAGCTATATGCTCAGTCCGTTAAATCAAAAGTAGTTGAGCAGCGGCTTGGTTCTTACCAGTTTTGGCAAATAGCAAACAGGATCCTGAACAGAAGCGTGTGTTCTATCCCAACCATCATCAATGGACCTGGGGTCATCTCATCAGCATCAGAGAAGGCCAGACTATTTGCCAAGAACTTTGCAGCTAATTCTACCCTAAGCGACAAAGGCTATCAACTCCCTGCATTTCCTCCTATAACAGACAACACGCTATGCATCATACAAATATCTGTGTGTGAGGTCGCCAAGCTCATCAAGAACCTTGATTCCAGGAAAACAACTGGCCCTGACGCCATTCCAGTTATAGTGCTGAAAAAGCTTCAACCAGAACTTGCCCCCATACTTACAAAACTGTTTAAGCGTTGCCTTAAGGAGAAGTGCTTTCCAACACCCTGGAAAACCTCATCAGTATGCCCTGTATTTAAGAATTCAAGCGAAAAGGCATCTCCCTCTCAGTACAGACCAATAAGTCTCTTGTGTGTCATGAATAAGTTGTTGGAATCCATATTAAATAAAGAAGTAGTCAACCACCTCAGCAGAAACAACCTTCTTAGTGACATGCAATATGGTTTCCGCTCCACAAGATCTACAGCAGATGTGGTAACAGTTGTATCTCATAGGATTAGTGAATCTCTTGACAAAGGTTTCCTTTCCAGGGCAATTGCTCTTGACATATCAAAAGCCTTGGATAAGGTATGGCATAAGGGCTACTTCACAAGATGTCCAGCTATCACTGGAAATGCTTTCTCAATTATTAAATCATTTCTCTCCGATAGGTTCATAAGAGTAGTGGTTGATGTGCAGAAATCAGAGGCCCACAGTATTAATGCTGGAGTCCCTCAGGGGTCCATACTGGGCCCAACTCTCTTCCTAATCTATATCAATGATCTCCCAAAACACATTCGTTGACATCTATGCTGATGACACGACCATCTATGGTAACACATCAAAGGCCATAAATGACAAAGTTCTCTCTGATTCTCTCTCCTCTAATCTTGAGCGTGTGGTACAGTAGGGGAAGAGGTGGCTGGTTACTTTTAATGCATCCAAAACCAAGCTCCTATCTTTACATCATCAACGCTCTGATTCCCATCTGGCATCAATTGAAATGGATGGCTCTCGTTTTGGGAAGCTCCATGTTTTGACAAGCTTCTGGGTTTGACCTTTACTCCTGACCTGAAATGGAACACGTACATCAAGTCTGTTGCCCAGGTTGCCGGAAAATTGGTAGGATCCTTCTACCGCTCCAGAAGATATCTCACTACTGATGCAATTCTCTATCTATATAAAACCAAGTACGTCCAAGGATGGAGTACTGCTGCCACATCTGGGCAGGAGCTGCTAAAAACAGTCTATCCTGCCTTGACAGAGTACCAAATAGACTTTGTGGCTTAGTGGGGGGTGCCCTTTTCTCTTCCCTATAGCCTCTCTCCCACAGATGAGACGTTGCGAGCCTGTTTTTGCTTTATCGTTATTTCCATGGCAAGTTCTCGTCTGAGCTCCAATCTCTGGTCCCCCCTTGCCAATCTTTCATGAAAAACACCCGTCTAGCTGAAACTACTGTCATTAATATTCCCTACTCGTCATTTGTGCCTAAATCCAAGCGTAGATTCCGTGAGCAGAGCTTCGTTCTTAGAAGTGCACGACTGTGGAACTCTCTTCCGTTTGCCTGTTTCCCACCTGACTTCAACTTGGATGTCTTCAAGTCCAACTTAAACAAATTCCTGACGAACCGCTCTCTTAAGTAAGACACCCTATCAAATATCCAATACTAATGATTACTATGATACTATCTCATTGATTACTGTACACGCAATAACCCTTATCTTCGAGTGGCTTCCGGGCCGTGATAAGTGGTAACTTCCATGTAAAAAAAAAAAATTTCCTCGTACATTGTTAATATATTTGCTTGTACTTTCTTTATATATATTTTGTCATTCGTTAATACATTGGTTTTTACTTTGTTTATATATTTATTCATACATTGTTACTATATTTGTTTTTGCTTTGTTAATATTCTAGCAGTTGAGCCCGGCTTTGCCCGGGCTCTATGTACTCTTAATAACTTTATATGCATATATATATATATATATATATATATATATATATATATATATATATATATATATATATATATATATATATATATTAAGAAGTTTGTATTCATGTACAGGTAACCTACATTTAAAATTTCTAGTGTTTGGACCAAAAATTGGTGGAGGGGTGTGGTAAAGTTTGCAAAGCTCAAATAGTTGAACTTTAACCTCTTAACAACAAAATTCCTGGCCAAAATCCCATTAAAATTTTTTTCCAAATCTCAATAACCCTTTTGTTAAATCTCGAGTCTGTAGACTAAAAATTGATAGGAAATGCACACACACAGACAATATTACTTTTATAGATATAATAGATAGATTAATTCACAATTAATCTTAAACCCAAAATTATTTGCTAGTAATTTACTATTATTCATAAATACAAACTTATTTACTATTAATTCACTAATAATGTCCACACAAAATTATTTGCTATTAATTTACTATTGCTCTGAATTCCAAAACTGTTTACTAATAATTCACTATTAATCTCAAACCCAAAATTATTTGCTATTAATTTACTAATGTACTCAACTACACACTTATTTAATATTAATTCACTATTAATCTCAAACCCATAAAATATTTGCTATTAATTTACTATTGTTCTCAACTCCAAACTTATTTACGAATAATTCACTATTAATCTGAAACCCAAAATTATTTGACACAAATTTACTATTACTCTTAAATCAAAACTTATTTACGATTAATTCACTACTGATCTCAAACCCAAAAGTATTTGCTATTAATTTACTATTGTTCTCAAGTCCATACTTATTTAGTAATAATTCACTATTAAATAACTATTACTATCAACTCAAAACTTACTATTGATTCCCTATTAATCTCAAACACAAAATTATTTGCCATTGTTCTCAACTAGAAAATTATTTACCATTGTTTTCAACTACAAAATGTCTTTACTATTAATTCCCAATTAATTTCAAACCTAAAATTATTTGCTACTTATTTACTATTGTTCTCAACTCCAAACTTATTTACTAATAATTCCTTATTAATCTCAAACCCAAAATTATTTGCAATTAATTTACTATTACTCTCAACACCAAGCTTATTTACTAATAATTCACTATTAATCTCAAACCCAAAATTATTTGCTATTAATTTACTATTGTTCTCAAGTCCATACATATTTACTATGAATTTACTATTAATCTCAAACCCAAAATTATTTGCAATTAATTTACTATTACTCTCAACACCAAGCTTATTTACTACTTGCATTTCAGCCCGGCTTTGCTCGGGCCCTGTGTACTTTTTCTAACTTGCTCTACGTGTGAATACGCTTTATGTAAGATTTCAAATGTTTAGACCAAAATTTGTCTAAGTAATTTCGTAGAGGTCGCAGAAGGCAATTTATTTTACATTTGACCCATATTTTGACCCCTTAACATTTATCATTATGGCCTCCAATCAAAACACAAAGTTTTACCCATATCAAAGTTTCCTACATTTTAAATTTCAAATCTTTAGACCCAAAGTTGGCAGAGGAATTTGGTAGAATTTGCAAAGGTCAAATCTTTTGAACTTTGACCCCTTGGTAGCTCAAATTTTTGGTCCAAACCGATTAAAAAGCTTGGTAGAGGCGCAGAGATCAATTTTTTTTTAATTTTGCCCCCAATTTTGACCCCTTAAAATTCATTTTTGGAGGGGGGGGCTCTAATCAAATTAAAATGTTTGATCCATGTCAAAGTAATCTACATTTAAAATTTGAAATGTTTACACCCAAAATTGGCGAAGGAGTTTGGTAGAGTTTTCAAAGAGCAAATTGTCGAACTTTGACACCTCAACAGCCAAATTTCTTGCCGAAAACCGATTACAACGATTTTTCCAAATCTCAATATCCGTTAGGCCAAATCTTGAGTCTCTAGACTGAAAATTGACAGAGTTATTTGGCAGGGAAATGTATACAGACACACACACAGACACAGACCGACCTTTTCACTTTGATAGATAGATAGATAGATAGATAGATAGATAGATAGATAGATTCACTATTAATCTCAACCCCAATATTATTTGCTATTTCTATAATATTTTCTCACCTCAAACTTATTTACTATTAATTCACTATTAATCTCAAACCAAAATTATTTGCTATTAATTTAGTATTTTTACAACTCCAAACTTATTTGCTACTAATTCACTATTAATCTCAAACCAAAAATTATTTGATATTAATTTACCATTGGTCTCAAATCCAAACTTATTTACTATTAATTCACTATTAATCTCACCCAAAATTATTTGTGATTAATTTACTATTGTTCATAAATACAAACTTATTTACTAATAATTCCCAATTAATCTCAAACACAAAATTATTTGCTATTTATTTACCATTTTCCCAACTCCAAACGTATTTACTATTAATTCACTATTAATCTCAAACACAAAATTATTTGCTATTCATTTAGTTTTTTCTTAGCTCCAAACTTATTTACTTATAATTCACTAATAATCTTGAACCCAAAATTATTTGCTACTTGTTTACTATTGCTCTAATCTCTAAACTTAATTACTCTTTATTCACTATTAATCTCAAACCCAAAATTATTTCCTATTAATTTATTATTACTCTCAAAACCAACCTTATTTACTGCTTGCATTTCTGCCCGGCTTTGCTTGAGATCTTTGTACTGGTCACAACATTCTCTTTCTTTCTTCCTCCCTCTTCTTCGTACCTTGCCTGTCCCTCTCCTTTTTTCTTCGTTCACTTTTGTGTGAATGTACTTTTATGTAAAATTTCAAATGTTTAGACCAAAAATTGTCTGAGTAATTTTGTAGAGACAGCAGAGGGATTTTTTTTAACTTTGACCCCAATTTGACCCCTTAACATTTATTGGTTTCAAATCAAAATAAAATGTTTGATCCATGTCCAAGTTACCTACATTAAAAATTTCAAGTGAAATTGGCCGGGAAATTTGGTAGAATCTTCTAACTTTCACATTTTGGAAGCCAAATTTCGTCCCCAAAATGATTAAAATGCTTTCCGCGTGCCCAAATACCTGTTATATACAATTCCAAATGCTTCGACCCAAAATTTGCTGAGTAGTTTGATGGACACCGCAAAGTTCAAATCTTTTGAACTTTGACCACTTGGTAGCCAAATTTTCCACTGAAACCGATTGAAAAGCTTTCCCTATCTCTAAATACACTTTATGTAAAATTTCAAATGTTTAGACCAGAAATTTGCTGAGTAATTTGGTAGACACCACAAAAGTCAATTGTTTTTTTAACGTTGACACCACTTTTAGACCCTTTACATTTAATTTGGGGGGCTCAAATCAAATTAAAAAGTAAGATCCATGTCGAAGTATGCTACATTTTACATTTCAAGTGTTTAGACCGAAAATTGACTTCCAGAGTTTCAATGGTCAAATCGTTGCATTTTGACCCCTTGAAAGCCAAATTTCTGTCCGAAAAGTGATTGAACCGATTTTTCCAAATCTCAGTACCCCTTATGTCAAATTTTGAGTCTGTAGACCAAAAATTTACAGAGTTATTTGGAAGGAAAATCTACACAGACACAGGGACAGACATACAGACATTTCGACTTTTGTAGATATATAGATCAGGTTTTTGTTTATATATTTGTTTTTACTTTGTAAATATATTTGTTTTTACTTTGTTAATATATTTGTTTTTACTTTGTAAAGATATTTGTTTTTAGTGGGTGAATGTATTTGTATAGATATTTATTTTATTTGTGAATATATTTGTTTGTACTTTGTTTATATATTTGTTTGTACTTTGTTTATATATTTGTTTTTATTTTGTTTATATATTTATTTTTTACATTGTGAATATATTTGTTTCTACTTTGTTTATATAATTATTTTACATTGTTTATATACTTGTTTTTACATTGTGAATATATTTGTTTGCACTTTGTTTATATGTTTCTTTTTACTTTGTTCATATATTTGTTTTTACTTTGTTTTATATATTTGTTTTTATTTTGTTTATATATTTGTTTTAACTTTGTGCAAATATTTGTTTGTACTTTGTTTATATATTCGTTTTCACTTGGTTTTTATATTTGTTTTTTCTTTGTTTATATATTTGGGTTTACTTTGTGAATATATTTGTTTTTACATTATTATATATTAATTTTCACTTTGTTTATATATTTGTTTTTACTTTGTTTATATATTTATTTTTACTTTGTGTATATATTTGTTTTTATTTGTGAATATATTTATTTGTGCTTTGATTATATATTTGTTTTTACTTTGTTAATATATTTGTTTTACTTTGTGAATATATTTGGTTTTTACTTTGTAAATATATTTTTTGTGCTTTGATTATATATTTGTTTTTACTTTGTTTATATACATATGTTTAGTTTGTTTATATATATTTTTACATTGTTTATGTATTTGCTTTTCCTTTGTTGATATATTTGTTATATGAATATATTTGTTTTTACTGGGTTCATACATTTTTTTACTTTGTTTTTATATTTGTTTTTACTTCGTGTATATATTTGGTTTACCTTTGTTTATATTTGTTTTAACTTTGTATACATGTTTGTTTTAACTTTGTGATAATATATGGTTTTACATTGTTTTTATATTTGTTTTTGCTTTGTAAATATATTAGTTTTTACTCTGTGCATATATTTGTTTTTACTTTGTGAATATATTTGTTTGTATCTTATTTTATATATTTGTTTTTAGTTGGTTTAAATATTTTTTTTACTTTGTTAAGTTGTATTTTGTTACTTATTTTATATATTTGTTTTTACTTTGTTTTGTCTTTATATATATATATGTTTTTACTTTGTTTATATATTTGTTTTTACATCGTTTATATATTTTTTCTTACTTATTTTATATATTTGTTTCTACTTAGTGAATTTATTTTCTTGTTCTCTATGAATATATTTGTTTGTACTTTGTTAATGTTTGTTTTTCTGCGGGAATATATTTGTTTTTATTTGTTTATATATTTGTGTTCTTTTTGTGAATATATTGTTTTGCATTTTGTTTATATTTTTATGTTTGCTTTTTGAATATGTTTGTTTTTTACTTTGTGAATATATTTGTTTTGTTTTGTGAATATATTGTTTTGTACTTTATTTATATTTTTACGTTTGAAAATATTTGTTTTTACTTTGTGAATATAATATTTTGCCTTTTGTTTCTATATTTGTTTATACTTTATTTATATATTTGTTTTTGCTTTGTGAATATATTTGTTTTTACTTTGTTTATATTTTTGTTTATACTTTGTGAATATTTTTGTTTTGTTTTGTGAATATATTGTTTTGTACTTTATTTATATTTTTTACTTTTTGAATATATTTGTTTATACTTTGTGAATATAGCGTTTTACCTTGGGAATATATTTGTCTATACTTTGGAAATATCTTTGTACTTTTTTAATATATTTGTTTTTATTTTGTGAATATATTTGTTTTTACTTTGTTTATGTATTTATTTTTACTTTGTGAATATTTTTGATTTTACTGTTTGGATATATTTGTTTTTACTTTGTTTATTTATTTGTTTTTTCTTTGGTTATATATTTGTTTTTACTTTGTTTACATATTTGTTTTTACTTTGTTTATATATTTTTTTTTACTTTGTAAATATATATTGTTTACTTTGTGGACATATTTGTTTTTACTTTTGTTGTATATTTTTTCCTTGTTTATATATTTGTTTTTACTTTGCGAATATATTTGTTTTTAATTTGTTTACATATTTGCTTTTACTTTGTAAATATATATTTTTTTGCTTTGTTTGTACATTGGTTTTTACTTTGTTTTTATATTTGTTTTTTTCTTTGCTTATATATTTGGGTTTACTTTGTTAATATATTTGTTATTACATTGTTTATATATTGATTTTTACTTTGTTTATATATTTGTTTTTGCTTTGTTTATATATTTGTTTTTACTTTGTGTATATATTTGTTTTTACTTTGTGAATATATTTATTTGTGCTTTGATTATATATTTGTTTTTACTTGGTTTATATATTTGGTATTTACTTTGTAAATATATTTGCTTGTTCTTTCTTCGTATATTTTTTTGTTTATATGCATATGTTTAGTTTGCTTATATATATTTTTACATTGTTTATATATATGTTTTTTCTTTGTTTATATATTTGTTATTACTTTGTGAATATATTTATTTTTACTTCGTTTATATATTTGTTTCTACTGGGTTCATACATTTTTTCACTTTGTTTATATATTTGTTTTTACTTTGTGTATATATTTGGTTTACCTTTGTTTATATATTTGTTTTTACTTTGTATATATGTTTATTTTTACTTTGTGAATATATTTGTTTTTACATTGTTTTTATATTTGTTTTTACTTTGCTTATATATGAGTTTTTACTCTATGAATATATTTGTTTTTGCTTTGTGAATATATTTGTTTGTACTCATTTTATATATTTCTATTTACTTTTTTTATATATTTGTTTTTAATTTGTAAATATATTTGTTTTTACTTTGTTTATATATTTGTTTTTACTTTGTTAATAAATTATTTCTCATTTTGTCCTTATATTTGTTTTGTCTTTTTATATATTTTGTTTTACTTTGTTTATATATTTGTTTGTACTTTGTTGATACATTTGTTTTTACTTTGTAAATATATTTGTTTTACATTGTTTATAAATTTGTTTTATAAATGTTTTATATCTGTTTTACTTTTTGAAAATGATTGTTTTTACGTTGTTTAAATATTCTTTTTACTTTTTTATATATTTGTTTTTACTTTCTTTATATATTTGTTTTCGTGAATATATTTGCTTGTACTTTGTGAATATAGTGTCTCATCTTTGAAAATATTTGAATACACTTTCGTAATATCTTTGTTTGTACTTTGTAAATATGTTTCTTTTTATTTTGTGAATATATTTGTTTTTACTTTGTTTATATATTTGTTTTTACTTTGTTTATATATTTTTTTTACTTTGCGAATATATTTGTTTTTTCTTGGTTTATATATATATGTTTTTACTTTGTGCTAATATTTGTTTGTACGTTGTTGATATATTTGTTTTTACTTTATAGTGTATGTCTTTCAATCTTGTTATTAAATTTTGTTTTAATTTTTATATATTAGTTTTTGTATTGTTAATATATTATTTTTACTGTGTTTATATATTGGTTTTCTCTTTGTTTGTATATTTTTGTACTATGTGAATATATTTGTTTTTACTTTGTTAATATATTTGTTCGTACTTTGTTCATATATTCGTTCGTACTTCATTAATGTATTAGTTTTTAATTGTTAACATATGTGTTTGTACGTAGTTAATATATTTTCTTGTAAACTGTGTATATCTTTTTACTTTTTTGATATATTTGTGTGTACGTTGTTAATAAATTTGTACGTAGATAATATATTCGTTCGTTCTTTATAAATATATTTGTTTTTATTTTTTAATATATTTTTAAGACTTTTCTTAATATATTTGATTGTACTATATTAATATATTTAATTGTATTTGTCAATATATTTGATTGTACTATGTTAATATGTTTAATTTTATTTTGTAAATATATTTTATTGCACTATAGCTATAGATTTAATTTCATTTTGTAAATATATTTTTATGTACCTTGTTACAATATTTGTTTGTACTTTGTTAATATATTTTTTGTAATTTGTCAATATATTTTTGTACTATGTTTATATATTTGCTTGTACTTTTTTTAATATTTGTTTGCAACTTATTAATATATGTGTGCGTGCATTTTGTCAATATAATTGCTTGTACTTTATATTTTGTTTGTATATTTAATATGTCTGGTTGTATTTGTGTATATATTTTTGGTACTTTTTAGTATATTTGCCATTACTTTGTTTCTATATTTGTTTGTATTCTCTAAATATGTTTGATTGTAATTTGTTAATAATTTTTCTTGTTTTTTTCCAATATATTTGATTGTTCTTTGTTACAATATTTGCTTGCCCTTTTTCAATATTTTTGTTTATACTTTGTTTGTATATATTTCGTGAATATGTTTGTTTGTACTTGATTTATATTATGGTTTGTATTTTGTAAGTATATTTGTTTGTATTTTGTTATATAGTTATTTATAATTCATTAATATATTCATTTGTACTTTGCTAATATATTTATTTGCACTTTGCTTTATGAACTTTATTAATATATTTGCTTGTTCTTTGTAAATAAATTGTTAGTAATTTCTTTGTATAAGCTTGTCTTTTGTTAATTTTTACATAAACTTGTCTTTTGTTTAATATGTTTTTTCGTAATTAATATTTGTTGGTACTTTTTTAATATATTTATTTTTTATTTGTTCTTATATATTTTTGTATTTTGTTAATATATTTGTTTTTGCTTTTTAATATATTTGTTTTTACTTTGTGAATATATTTGTATTTTCTTTGTAAATATGTTTGTACTTTTTTAATATATTTATTTTTACTTTGTTTATATGTTTGTTTTTAATTAGTAAATATATTTGTTTGTACTTTGTTAATAGATTTATTTGTAATTTCTTAAGAGCGTTGCTTGTACTTTTTTATGTGGGGTTTGTACTTTGTTTATATATTTGTTTTCATATTGCTAATGCATTTACTTTTACTTTGTTAATATGTTGCTTTTTACTTTGTGTTATATTTTCATTTAAATTGTTCTCTTCTTACTGTTTAAAATATTTTCATTTAAATTGTTTTATTCTTACTATTTAAAAAAAAATAGATATGCAAATTCAGTTTCTTGCCACGTGATTTTGCACGTGTTCCTTTTTCTTTAAAAGACTGAGTTCTTTCTCTATTGCTTTAGTAGCTGTGAATTTTGTTCAATAAAGCCTTGGAAAGAGGTTTTGTTTTACGTCTTCATTTACTGACAGCACTACAATTTATTGAACAAAATTTATTTCCCTCATGGAGAAGATCATTCGTCTGGACAAATTTGACGTATCCTCGGCAGAACCTCAGACTAGCAAACATTGGAGATTGTGGTATGGTAACTTTAATTAGTATTTATCCACTATTGCTTCGTTTAACCCTAATAAACTCGAAGTTCTTTATTTAAACATCGGTCCCACCGTTGCTGACGTTATCGAGAGTTGTTCAGAATTTGAACAGGCTGTCGAATAACTGAAAGGTGTTTACAAGTCTCCAAGCGTTATTCATGCTAGACATCTGCTTTCCACGCGTCTGCAACAAGAAAACAAGTCTGTCGACCAATATCTTCAGGTCTTGAATCGACTTGCCGCTGACTGTTACTTTAAAGACGTTACTGCTACTACTTACACGGATGAATCTGTCCGTGATGCATTTATACATGGTATCCGATCCTTAGTAATACGTGCCAAACTACTTGAAACTGATACGCTAAGTCTCAAAGAGGCTACTCTATGTGCTAGGGCTTTAGAACAAGCTCACTTTCGTGCTGAATCATACGCTTCCCCGATTGGAGTGGCCGCTGCTGCTGCTACTACTACTACTACTACTACTACTACTACTACTATTAGAACTAACAATCTGTCTACTGATCCTGCCGAGGAGGCCACTATTACTAAAATTTCTGATTCTACTGGTTCTCGTATGGAGTGTGACACTGTACAATTTTCTACTGCCCTTCCTGCTCATGGCAAATGTTACAACTGTCGCTTTAAGGATGGTCATTGTCCTGCCCGCGATAAGGTATTCGAGACTGTGGTAAACTCGGTCATTTCTCCAAAGTTTTCCGTTCTACTATGCCGACACCTTCACATTCTACTTCTGCTATTATGGTAGTCCATGCTATTATGGTGGTGATAGGTGCCCTCCCATTACTAAAATTGTTGAATTAAAAGGGAAAAAATTAACTGCTCTCATAGGCACCGGCAGTTCTGATAACTTTATCAGTGCTCGTATTGTTAAAACAATGAAGCTGTCTACTTCAAAATGTAATTCCGTAATTTCCATGGCATCATCCGCCGTTTCCCTAACACTATCGGAATATTGCACGGAGAACATTTCCTTCAATGGCTGCGAGTATAAAAAAAATTGACTTTACAGTGCTTCCTGATTCCTGTATGGATATTATACTCGGAGTGCCTTTTTTAAAACTATATCAGGGTATCACTATTTCTTTTGGTGGACATCAGGATATTCTAAAAATATGCGCCCTAACCAAGATCAGCTGTGTCACTGTGAAATTGTTTCGAAACTTAACCCCTGATTGCAAACCTATTGCTACTAAATCCTGAAATTACCGTGCGGAGGATGCTCGATTAATTGAAAAAGAAATTCTATAACTGCTTGAGGATGATGTAATTGAAACAAGTTATTCACCATGGCGTGCTCAGATTGTTGTGACTTCGTCGCCTAATAAAAGGAAACGATTAGTAGTTGATTTCTCCCAAACTATTAACCATTTCACCTTACTTGATGCATACACTTTGCACCGGATTGAGGATCTCGTGAACCAAATAGTAAATTTAGTACAATTGACTTATCCAAAGCATACTACCAGATCGAAATTTGTCCCGAACATCGGCCCTATACGGCCTTTCAATCTGGAAATCGTTTGTACCAATCCAAACGAATACCCATGGGTGTCACTAATGGGGTTTCTGCTTTTCAACGGTTTATAAATTATTTAATTTCTGACAACAAATTATCTGAAGCTTTTTCATATATAGATGATATTACTATTTGCGGTAAAACTCAGGATGAACACGATGTTAATTTGGAAGGTTTTTTAAAGGTTGCCTCGACATATAACCTCGAAATAAACCTAGAAAATCAAAGTTTTCACTTCATTCCATCAATTTGCTTGAGTACCAAACTTGTAACGGGACTATGCAACCAGATTCTGAGCGTTTGAAACCTCTTTTACAAATGCCTCCTCCTTCCAATTCAGATTCGTTAAAAAGGTGTCCTGGAATGTTTTCGTACTATGCTAAATGGATACCTAAGTATTCATACAAAATTCGTCCATTGGTCGAAAATAAATAATTTCCCATGCCTCCTATAGTTATCAATTCTTTTGAAAAACTTAAGAAAGACGTTGCCGAATCGTCTGTAAAAGTTATTAATGATGAATTACCATTTAATATTGAAACCGATGCCTCAAAAAAGGCTATCGGAGGCACTCTCTTACAGGCTGAGAGGCATGTAACGTTCTTTCCTCGATCGCTAAACCCATCTGACTTCACAGTCGAGAAAGAGGCTTGTGCCATAGTCGAGTGTATCCGAAAATGGAGGGATCACCTTGCTGGGAAGCACTTTACTATTGTAACAGACCAGCAAGCCGTATCTTTTATGTTTAAACGTGCTAACCGAGGAAAAATTAAAAATGATAAAATTATACGGTGGAAAATGGGACTTCTCCCGTTGTCGTACGACATAAAAAACTGTCCCGGAAGTGAAAACATTGTTGCCGATGCATTATCGAGAGTATGTGGTGCTGATGCTTCTTTCTTGGAGGAACTAAAGTCACTACACATTCATTAATACATCCTGGAGTACAACGCTTTTGTACATTTTGTAAGATCACGAAATATGCCACATTCAATTGATGAAGTCTGAATTGATGATGTGACATCTGAATGTACGACTTGTGCGAAAATAAAACCTCAATTCTTCGATTCTACTAATAATATACTGATCTGTTCTACTGCTCCCTTTCAGCGCCTCTCCATAGACTACAAAGGACCTGTCGCGGTATCTTCGACGGGATATCGTTACATATTTACGGTCGTCGATGAATGCAGTCGATTTCCTTTTGCTTTCCCTTGACGCGATTGGTCTTCGCAAACCGCAATCCAGTGCCTGGATAATATTTTCTCCATATTCGGACTCCCCTCATTTATCCATTCCGATCGAGGAACTTCGTTTATGTTGGAAGAGTTCCAAAAATTTTTGACGCGACTTGGAATTGGATCCAGCAACACTACTGAATACAACCCAAGAGGCAACAGTCAATGCGAGCGCTACAACGGCATTAATTGGAACTCTCTTATTAGCTCTGGAATCTAGATGATTACCCCTTAGCGCTTGGCAGGATGTTCTACAGGATGTTTTAAATGCTATTCGCTCCCTACTGTCCACTGCTACAAATGCAACCCCTCACGAACGCATGTTCAACTTTGAAAGGCAATCTTCTACTGGTACTGCTTTACCTGTTTGGCTCTGTGACCATGGGGAGGTATTATTAAAACGGTTTAATAACAGGAACAAATATGACCCGGTTGTCGAGGTAGTGGAACTTCTCGAAGTTAACCCTACACATGCAAGAATACGACATAATGATGGCCGGGAAGATTCACTAGCGCTGAGACATCTAGCTCGCTTTCCACGCTCTGATAGACTTCAAAATCCTGCTAAAAGTATTCAACCCGACATTGCAAATGCAGACCCGAAGCAAGTCCTGTTATTACTACACCTAATATAGAAAATGAATTTGACTATAATAGTCAGAACCCTGAGAACCAACCTTCCCATAGGACCCCCGGTCTTTCAAATAGCGAACTACCTCCATTCGATCTAACAGAATTCGCAGACCAGTCCAGCGACTGCATTTATAAAACAAAAAACACTATTTACAATCTCTTTATAAGTGGGGGAGAGTGTTATATTTTCATTTAAATTGTTTTATTCTTACTGTTCTTAATATTTTCATTTAAATTGTTTTATTCTTACTGTTCTTAATATTTTCATTTAAATTGTTTTGTTCTTCCTATTTGAAAAAAAATAGATATGCAAATTCAGTTTCTTGCCACGTGATTTTGCATGCGTTCCTTTTTCTTTGAAAGACTGAGTTCTTTCTCTCTTGCTTTAGTAGCTGTGAATTTTGTTGCCTTGGAAAGAGGTTTTGTTTTACGTCTTCATTTACTTACAACGCTACATTTTGTTTATATGTGTCTGTACTTTGTTGATATATTATATTTGTTTGTATATTGTTAATATATTTGTGTTTACATTCATGATAAATTTGTTTGTACTTTTCGTGAACATATTTGTTTTTACTTTGTTAATATGTTTTTACTTTATTTATATATTTTATATTTTGTTGATATATTTATTTGTACGTTGTTTATAAGTTTGTCTGTACGTAGATAATATATTCATTTGTACTTTGTTAATATATTAGTTTTTATCTTGTTAATATATTTGTTTGTACTTTATTTATATATTTGCTGGTACTTTGTAAATATATTTGCTTGTACTTTCTGTATATATTTGTTTTTCCTTTGTTAATATATTTGCTTGTATATTGTTACAATACTTTTATCTGATTATTTTCTTGTGTCTTTATTTTTGGATTCTTACATATTAAGTATTAACATCCGTAAATGATTTTATATAATGATGAGTCGTCACCTATCATGGCTTAAGAGCGACTAGAGAAAATGTCTTATGAGATTTTCTAGAAGTGTAAGCCATGTTTAGTTTCAGAACAGTTTCCGATGGTTCGTTGTTCTAAATTAATCTTGATAGGTGACTGGTTTGCAGTATATAGAACAGTTTCCGATGGTTCGTTGTTACACACAAGTCTTGAGAGGTGACTTGTTTGCAGTAGACAGTTCCACAGAGCAAAATATTCTTACCGTGTCGAGATGGAAAAAACATGTGAATTTGCTACAGAAAAGGTTTAATATTTATCGAGCAATTCTGGTTTCTGAGAGGTGACTGATTTACAGTAAACAGAACAGTTTCCGATGGTTCGCTGTTACACACAAGTCCTGGGAGGTGACTGGTTTGCAGTAGACAGAACAGTTTCCGATGGTTCGTCGTTACACACAAGTCCTGAGAGGTGACTGGTTTGTAGTAGACAGTTGCACAGAGCAAAATATTCTTACCGTGTCGAAACGGAAAAAACATGCGAAATTGCTACAGAAAAGGTTTAATATTTATGGAGCAATTCTAGTTTCTGATTGCTGGGTAGCAGAACGTGAATTAATTCGATTCATCAGTTTCTAGCAGCATCGTTTATAAATAGAATCGCCCGACTGTGTGGGATCATACCCCATTAAAACACTCTTTTGATGGGATGTCTCCTAGCGGCCTCGGCTGCAGGGAGACAGGGTAGTACATGTCAAGGATTCGTCACTTGACACTCAGCCCAACAGGTGAGGGGCGGGAACCGGCCCAGCACCTGTTGGACTGAGGTACACCGCCTGGGTAATACCTAGGAGGTCCACCCTCCCAGGCCTTGCCACCGGGCTTTCCGGTGGGGCAAGTTTATTGCTTGCTGCCTGAGGCGCCCCGACCGGGGAATGCCGACGGGGTTACTCAGGAGTGCCCCTCCTTTAGGGGAGCCTGCGGGTATCCCACTTTCCAGGCCTTGTGCCAAATATTGCCGATGTGGGCGGCAATTAAATATATACCCCATTATACTTACAGTGTAATGGGATGTGTCTCCTAGCGGCTTCGGCTGCAGGGAGACAGGGTAGTAGTACTTGTCAGTGATCCGTTCTTGACACTCAGTCCAACAGGGAACCGGCCCAGCACCTGTTAGACTGAGGTACGCCGCCTGGGTAATACCTAGCAGGTCCACCCTCCCAGGCCTTGTCACTGGGCTTTCCGGTGGAGTAAGTTGATTGCTTACTGCCTGAGGCACCCCTACCGGGGAATGCTGATGGGGTTACTCAGGCAATTTTTAAAATTGCAGGAGTGCCCCTCCTTTAGGGGAGTCTGCTGGATCCCACTTTCCGGCCTTGTGCCACATTTCGCCGAGGTGGGCGGCAAATAAATAACTACCCCATTATACGTCCAAAATATTGCAACATATTTTCACTTAGACTGATGAACAATAATAAACGATACTAAACAGAAAAATCAAGATTCGATATTTTTAGAAAACATTTCCACATATGTTCTTTTATACGTTTCTTTTTCTATTTTTATGGAAATTTCTCTAGACAAAGCGTGAAGCTATTTGATGTAATGGACTAAAAAGAACAAAAGGTGATTATTTCGAACACGTAAGTACCTATTAGGCTTAGTCTTGCGAAGACCAAGGTTATAGGTAGGAGGAAACGAGTCAACAGGAAGAGAGTCCGACAAGCCTACAGTTCTTGAAAAAAAGTTATAGGAAACTTCATTACAAAAGGGGAAATCAAATTACAGAGATTCACTGGTAATTCATACATATTTGTAGAAATATAAAAAAAACTTCAGGTGTGAGAAAGTGATAGCAAAAGAGAGAATCAACTTTTCGAGAAACAGAAAGAACAATGGATCCAATTTATGAATTTCAAAGAAAAATGTGACAAGAAAGAAAAAAAAAAGGATCTACTATCTGAACTATAAGAACGATTGATAGAAAAGAAGGGCCAAAAATTTTAGATTCGATTTCTTCCCGAGTGCAGACCTATAAATTAAAATCTCAGAAAGAAAGGGGAACCTTTACCCTTGAAAGACGTGAACAAACTCTGTACAGTCTTCAATACGATTCTGCTATAGTCATTAGGGAAGCTGTCCCGTGGTTTTGGGTTCAATTGATAAGAAGTTCTTGGAAATAAACACAGTTCATGGAAGATTTATTTACTTTTAGGTACACATGTAAAAAAGATAAGTAATACCAGAAATGGTTGATATGCTTTACTTCCAATTCATTCCAAAGTATATACACACAAAAAATACATACAATAAAAGTTGGAAAAATTTAAACAAATATCCTTTTCTTTATTTGGCAAAGATGCTAAATCTAAGCATATAGAAAACATAAGAAGTAAGTAGATTCCACTCCTAAAAATAAAAATTCATACTTGTGCAAAGTTTCTGCTTTCTTGGCCGATGGCTAGCACTTGAAACCGTACAAAGCAGGATTAAAGGTTTGAAATACCGATGTTTAATACTAATTGACATTTATTTTGTGTTTCAGATATCAATATATCTATCAGACATATGCGACTAAACAAGAATTTTAATTTTCAGACTTTTAAAGTATCCATACTATGGGTTAATATGAAAGTATCAAATCGCTGCAAATCTCAGGATTCTACTTTCCACTGTGAAAGTGATTGTCCAGCTTATCAGCGAGGAAAATAATCAATATTATTTTGACTAGACCCATGAACACCCTCTGACAGCCGCCTTCATTACCTCTGTTTATATAAAGGTAGGTATTGTAATGAATTCACTCCTAAACTAATTAACTGATCGTTATGAATATTATAACACACTTACTAAACACACCTGGTCTAAATATGTGCAATATTTAGTTTCATTTATTGTAATATGAAGGGGGCGCAAAGAAAGAGTTGGACGCCCTTTGTAAAAATTCAGATAATTCCGAGTTTTGGTGAAATTTTAATAATAGGTTTTAGTAATTAATAAATATTCCTCGAATTTCAGTTACATTTTTTTTGGTGTTTTAAAGGATTTGGAGGTTGCATAATATAGACATAACTATAGATTGGAAATTTTAAATATTTAAGATTTGCATTGGATTTTATATATACTTAGTAGACATCGATTAAGCAAGATTCTTGGAGTTTAATTTTTTCTCTTAATTTTAGACATTTTGTAGAATAAAAACCATGCAATAGATTTTGATCAAAATTCGAAATAGGATGCTAGACGTAAAGTTTAGTATTATATTATTTTAATTTTCATAAGAAAACAATCGTTGTGCAAATTTGTCCTTTTCAAGGAATTAATTGTACTTGTCTTGGGATGAGTATTCTTCTAGTTGATGATAATAATGATTGTCTATTAACTTCGTTCATGTGTAGATGTATACTCTCACCTGTCTGTAATTGGGCTTGCGGATTCCTATATCTGTTCATTGGAAAAAGGCCCCAACAAAAGATTTAAGTTGGTCTTTCAACAAAACTTATTGACTGTTCAACTGATGACAGCTGTTGTTGTTGCTTTCAGTTTTCCTTTTTATGGCAATATTTGTCCAGCATTTATTGTTACTTGAAAACGTTCTAATGTTTTGTCTTGTCGTATTGTCAACATGGATGCTTTTGCCGCGTCCAGCGTACTGGCTTTCACTTGGCTTTGTTTTCGGGGTGGGAGTGAGGGATGTTTTTCTTTTCTTTTCTTCTTTTTTTCAATCATTTAACCAAAACATGCCAGTCGTACAATTATTTGTTTTTTTTTCTTTTTCGGTGAAGAAGAGTGTGTTGGGGTCGTTACCATAAATATTACAGTTAATCTTCAAACTTCTGTTACCGCCGGAGACTCTCTGATCATTGCGATTATCATAGTGTATCGATCCGCACGGGTAGATATCGATGAAGACGTTGCATAGCTGAGCTCGCTCTGGATCATGTTGTCGTCACAAAACAGTGTCACACAATAATATACATATTTCTTTATTAACCGTCTTTAAGAAGTGGTGACGGTAAAGTACATAATGACCCAGACTACTAATATAATCCGGTTCCTTTCATAGAACCACTTTCACTTTTGGGTGTCAACAGGTTCAAGCCGATAAAAACAAAAGTCGTAAACGTTTAGTTATTTATACAATTTGTGTGTGTGCGTGTGTGTATTCATCCAAAACGGACACATTGCCACTGAAACGTTAGGGGTCATACCATAGGGACATTCTAAGTATAGTGGAGTACAGTGAGACGTTTGTTCGCTTTACATTTAAATTTTATGTGCGTGGGTACAGTCAGAAAAACAGAAAACTTGAGGGAATTCCAAAATTCGAAGAAATAAGCTATTACAGTAGAAAGTAGTTTGGTATGTGGGAACCTCTACAATGAGGGGGGATTTTGCTGACCGTCGGGTCGGTCAGGATATTTACGTTGAGTTGAGGTGTCACTGGTGAAAAAAGTTCATCAAAGTACATTCCATTGAAATACTTGTAAAACTAGCGGCCGTGTGCAACCTTGTGGCGATGGGACAAGGGTGGAGCTTGGTGGATCGTATGAAACTATTTTAGATTAGAGGTTCTTTTTACAATCCTGTCTAAGAAGAAGAGGCCCGTGGTTGATGCACCAGTCTAGATGTGGCAATTTAAGGCGCAGTAAAGAGGAAGATGAGAAAGTTAGTGACAGAAACCGGGCAAACTGGAATTCTCTTTTTCACTTTTTCGCATTCTTTTCGTATGTCTTCACTTATATTCATAAACCAAAGGCAAGGTGATTCTGAATGTATACGAACCTTGTTAGTCACCCATAAAATACTGTCATGTTAAAATAATTGCTTACTTGTTTGCTTGTTTGTTTTTTTTTTGTTTTTTTTTGTTTGTTTTGTTTTTGTTTTTTTTGTTTTGTTTTGTTTTTTAGTCAATCTGTCCAGCATATCTAGAAGTATATTCTTTGCAGGTTTGGTCACAAATATAGACTCGAAACCAGAAAGGATCTTACGTTGCTTATTTTTATCACTTTTGCCAAAGAGTTTTTTTTTTTAAATAACCAATCGCCGCTTATTAGGACTAAAAAGACACTCGAGGATTAGGGTTAATGAGTTTGTATGGTGGAGAATGAGACAGCATCGATTTTGATTATTTAAGAGGGCGGCTCAACAAAAACTTGTTTATATCGAACTTGAAAACAACCATAACGTAGTAGGTTGATAAGTAACTCTGTGGCATTGCGTTGCGCAACCGAGTAGATCTAGCAGAGCAACTTCTCTCGTGGAAGTTTCGTTGTTTTAGGTACACAGAAAGAGAAAATTAAATTATTGACAGCGCTTGTAGCTAGACATCAATTATGTTAACGATAAAGTATAGAAAAAATGCTTTCAGTTTGGTTGTTTGACACTATGTTTTTGTGTGTCGCTTGATCGATTGTTACCAAATATAGTAAATGTTAAGTTTGCAGGTTGAAACAAGTAACGTAGAAAGCAATACAAATGACGACTCAACAAACAAAGGTAGATCAAATAAGAAGTGTATTAGGAAAAGGTATATTTACAGGATATGAAGTGAATAGTATCAGTAAGTAAAGAATTGCCTTTTAGAAAGGTTTTATTAACTGTAAAATACACGTACGCTCTTGAAAGGATCGAGCGGGAAAATGAAACAGAGGGCGCTTTTATTATGAATGTCAATCCCAAGGGGGATAACTCTTAACAACAAATTAAATCATAACATTTTCCCCGTCCTAAAGTATTCAAGTAAGGGGTAATTAATTATAGACAATTTTTTTTTTCTTTTTTTTTTTACAATCACATAAGAATCATTTTATTTACAAATAACATATGAACCCAAACTGCAGTTTTTTCAGTATTTAGTCACAAAATCCTTATATTTACTAGGGAATTGTCGAACTCGGGACGACCTCCGCACAGATTGGCAGGAATGCTGATTTTCAGTATTATTTTTTAGTGAAATCTGATTTTCTTCAAGATCAGACGATTGATTTTTGTCTTCCTCATGACCAATGTTTTCATTAGTAGAAGGTTCAAATAACGTCTCTGAAGTAGTAGGATTATTATTAGAGTTTTCTTCATTTGCTGAGTTTGGAGCTAAGTCTCGAACGTTGACAGTGGTTTCAGTACCAGAAGGTAGTTGAACATAAGCGTAGTGGGGGTTGACATCTATTAGGGTGGCAGGCGTTACAGGAGGGTCATGTTTACTTGCTTTAGTGTGGTTTCTAATATATATTGGGCCTGGTTTAACCCAAGAAGGAATTGAAATTCCGGAAGCAGATTTACGACTATATTTAAATAGTCTATCATGGGGAGTCATATTAGTGGCAGTACAAAGTAATGATCTAATTGAATGAAGTGCGTCCGTTAGTATGTCTTCCCAATAAGGTAGTTTCATTTGATTAGAATGTAATGTTGTTTGAATGGCCTTCCATAAGGTACCGTTGAGTTTTTCAATCTGTCCATTACCTTCGGGATGATATCTACTTGTTTTAGAAGTAGCAATTCCTTTTTTGTGTAAAAAATCCTTTATTTCTCTTGCTAAGAAATCAGAAGCACGGTCAGTATGTATCATGTCAGGCAAACCAAAAATTGAAAAGAGTTTGTTTAGACAGTGGATAATGGTTTTGCTTGTCATATCTCTGCAAGGAAAAGCGAAAGGAAAACGGGAATACTCATCAATTAGAGTAAGTAGATATTTGTTGCCATGTATAGAAGTAGGTAGAGGGCCTTTAAAATCAAGATTTAATCGTTGAAAAGGTAATATGGCTTGAATGAGAGTCCCTCCATTGGTATTGGCGAATTTGGGTTTCAGTAATTGACAGGATGAGCAAGAGTCAGTAATATTCTTAATTTGATCCAAAGTAAAAGGGAGGTTCCTCGTTCTTATAAAATGGCTTAGTCTTGAAACACCAGGATGACATAATTGTTTATGTAAATCACGAAGATCTTGTAGATTGTAAGTAAGAGCAGAGATGCGAGAGAATGTGTCAGCAGCAATATTTTCAGGTCCAGGTCGATAAACTATAGTGAAATTGTATTGGGATAATTCTATACGCCAACGACATATTTTGTCATTCTTAATTTTTGATTTTCTTTTATTGTCGAATATGAAGCTGATGCTCTTCTGATCTGTGATGACTTTAAAGTGCCTGCCGAGTAGAAAATGTCGCCACTTACGGAGAGCTTCTACAATAGCGGCTGCCTCTTTTTCTACTGCATGGTGCTTAATTTCGTTAGTATTGAGAGTTCTTGAAAAAAATGCAATAGGACGACCTTCTTGATTTAGTGTTGCAGCAATGCAATAGTTACTAGCGTCCGTTTCTACTTCAAATTCTTTATTTGGATCTACCGTTATTAAAGTGGCGTCTTTTAGATCATTTTTCAATGTTTGAAAAGATTTTAATACAGATGGAGGTAGTGGAAATTCTTTGTTTTGATTGAGTAATAAAATTTTATCAGAAAATTTTTTAATGAATTTGCAGTAATAGGAAAACATTCCAACTATTCTTTTTTGAGATTTAAGATTCAGCGGAGGTGGCATTTCGAGTAATGGTTTTAGTCTTTGATAATCGGGAGCTATTTGATTATTTTCTATGGTGTAGCCAAGTAGAGTAATAGAACTAGAAGAAATTATGCTTTTATTTTCATTTAAAGTGATGTTATATTGTTTAGCAATTTTGTAGAATTTTTGAAGATTGTAATCGTGTTCTTCTTGATTTTTTCCACATATAGTTACGTTATCAACGTACACAAAGGTATCGGTTAGATTTTCTTTTTCTATAATATAGTCTATGCTCCTCTGGAAAGCACTTACTCCATTGGTGACGCCAAAAGGAAGACGAGTAAATTGAAAAAGTTTGCCACTTACTTCAAACGCAGTGAATTTACGATCAGCATGATTTATAGGTATTTGGTGATAAGCAGATTTTAGGTCGAGAGTAGAGAAGATGTTATATTGAGCGATGTCGTCTACCATCTTATTGATATTAGGCATTGGGTAAGCGTCTAGTTCCGTGAATCTATTAATGGTATCGCTGTAGTCGACTACCATTCTTTTCTTATGATTCTCATTCGAAGTTACAAGAACTTGCGCTCGCCACGGAGATATCGAAGGTTCAATTATGCCTTCTTTCAACATTCTAGCAGTCTCTTCTTTTATGAATTTGTTGGCGGCAAAAGTGTAACGTCGGGATTTTGTCGCAATAGGAGTAGTATGAGGAGAAAGATTAGAAAAGAGAGGAGGGGGTGGAACGTTTATGGTAGGAAAAAAATTATTCGTGTTTATAGCTCCAATTATATGTTTGTCTCTAGGACCGTCGAATTTAAGTGTTACTTTTTTATATTTTTTTAAAATATCTTTTCCGATTATTAAATCAATGAAAAGGTTTTCAATGATTTCAATTGTTATTCCAGAATGGGTTTTATCTTTCAGTATTAAATCCACGACAGCTTCGCCAGTTATTTTAGCATGTTGATCGGAAGCAGCCAGAGCTATAGTTTTGTTTTTAGGTATTGTGAAGAGTTTAAGTTTTTTAGCAGTATTTTCATTAATGAATGTTTTTACACTGCCGGAGTCCACCATAGCGTTCACGAAGTGCCCGTTAATTTGGCATTGAGTGAATGTGACATCTTTGGAGTTAGTTCCTAGTCAGGATAGAGAAGGTGAGGGGTAGTCAGAGTCGTCATAAAGAACAGCAGCATGATTGTTAAAAATAGAAGATTTGCACACTTTAGCCCAATGACCATTTTTTTTGCATTTTTTACATTCGGCGTTTCGTGCAGGACATAAATATCGAGGATGACGTGATTTTCCACAGAAAAAACAAACCCCTTTTGGATGCATATTTTCTTTAGTCACAGCTATACGATTGTAGCCCGAAGGATTATTTGTAGCTGCTACAGTAAAGTTATTTGCGTAGCTTATCGAATGCTTTTCTGCTTGTTCAAGAGATCTGGCCGTGGCATATGTGTCTTGTAAAGTCAGGATGGGTTTTTCTAACAGTCGTTGTCGGATGGACGAAGAAGAAATTCCACCGATGAAAGCTTCCCGAATGTATTGATTTTTGTTTTCTTCAGCAGAAACCGCTTCGAAGTTACATGTTTTGACAAGCATTTCCAATTGTAGTATGAAGGCATCTATATTTTGTGTTGTTTGTTGCTTCGTCGTCATCAATCGATATCTATTATAAACAATATTTTCAGGTTTTAAATAAGCGGCGTCCAATGTTCTTAATGCACTATCGTAGTCGGTTTTATCGCTTATTAAATCGAAAACAGAGGCTGAAATACAATTGATCAAGGCAAAGAAATTATCTGAAGTGTTTTCGATTAATCCGTTATTATGTGAGCGGATATAATTCTGGAGGGTTAATTTCCAATGCCTATAGGATTTTTCGGAATTAGGGCATGTAGGTTCCACCTCGAATCTGTCGGGACGTAAGATTCGATCCATTATTTTTTTTTTTTTTTTTTTTACAGTTAATAAAATTGAAGTGAATAGTATCAGTAAGTAAAGAATTGCCTTTTAGAAAGGTTTTATTAACTGTAAAATACACGTACGCTCTTGAAAGGATCGAGCGGGAAAATGAAACAGAGGGCGCTTTTATTATGAATGTCAATCCCAAGGGGGATAACTCTTAACAACAAATTAAATCATAACAGGATATTTACATAATGGTGTCAAATAAGAGAGTCTTTGCTGGAGAAACATATCTGCTCTCGGCGGCCTTCGGTGGCTTCTGGTGAACACACACTCAGACTAACTGAGTCTTCCTATTTATGTGTAATTACTATCCACATATGCAAATGAATGTGTGCCACCAAAGCACCCTCCTCCCAAGATTTGAAGTCGCACAGGTTTCAATATCTTTTTCTCTTGGGATTTAACATTAATGGGTTTTTTTTCTTTTTCTACCTGATCTTCGGGGTTCAGGTGTATATTGAGGCGGCTCCAAATTAAAGAATTCGTATATGATGTCCATGGTTTCCTCCTCTTCGACTGCTGTTGTATAATCACCATCTTGAATGTGGCGTTTTTTTATTTGGTTCAGGTGCCTTTTATTTATATTTTGTGGACCTTTAATCATGTATGCACAATCACCAATGCGTTTATCCACTACTCCACATTCCCAGTAAGAAGTGTTATTCCTGTAGCACTTGAAATATACTCGATCTCCCGAGTTATATTTCTTTCTTATCATGTGTGTAGTGTTTCGGATAATTGCCTGTCTTGGCAATAGTTTATCAAACGCTGATTTAACCTTTCTGGCAAACATTAAATCAGCTGGTGATATGTTTGACGGGGTATTAGGGTGCGGTGTTATCCTATATATTTGCAAAAATTGTTGCAAAGCTTTTTCCGTTGGTATCCCAATGGGTTTTTTTTTCAGCGCTCGTTTTAACGTGTCCACGAACCTCTCCGCGAGGCCGTTCGATCTTTGATGATACGGCGGAGTAGTGATATGCTTTACTTGGAACGTGTCACAAAATTCCTTAAAGTCTATGGATGTGCATTGAGTTTCATTGTCAGTGACCAGTGTGTCTGGTACACCAAATCGTAAAATAACTCGTGTAGGAATCCTATTGAGTTGTTCGTTGTTGGATTCCTGCAAGCATTACCTCAGGCCATTTTGTATAACTATCTACTACAATTAAGTAGTAATTTTCTCCTACTGGACCAGCGAAGTCCATGTGGACTCTCGACCATGGGTGGTCGGTTTTCGGCCAAGGTTTGTGTACAATAGGTGGGGATTTTGCCGCTAACTGGCATCCTTCACATCTATTTATTGTTGTAACTATGTCGACATCCATGTTACGCCAGTATACGTAGCTTCTCATTAGAGACTTCATCTGATTTATCCCTGGATGTCCTGTGTGGAAGTCTTTCAAAATCGTCTTTTGCAACGTTTTAGGTATTACTACTCTCTCGCTATATAATAGCGCATCGTTACATATGGAAAAAATTTCCGGAACCTTTTTGTCATTTATAATTTTTTCTTTTATATCATTTATATATTCATCTTTATCGGCTTCTCTTTTAATGTCCGACAATGTTACCGGTAGTTCTTTAATGATGTTTGTTACCATATTTTTCACTTCGACGTTTGTTCGAATTGCTGCAATCACTGATTCTTCCAAAGTATGTTTCTGTGGTATCAGTCTTGAAAGTCCATCCGCATGGTAAATCTTTTTCAATGCTAGATGTTGTAGCTGGAAATCGTAATTCAGTAGGATCGTACCCCAGCGCAGCAATCTATTTGCGGTGTATACAGGCAATCCTTTTTTTGATCCGTAGATTGTGACTAATGGTTTATGGTCGGTTTCAAGTATGAATTGTCTACCATATAAATATCGGTGGAATTTAGTCACTGCAAAGATTATACTCAACGCTTCTTTTTCAATCTGTGAATACGCCTTCTCTTCTGGAAGCAGCGTTCTTGAAGCGTAAGCTATGGGCTTTCTAGATCCATTAGGCATGATATGTTGAGTGCATGCTCCTATGCCGTAGGAACTAGCGTCACTAGCGACGACTATATTTAATTTTGTGTCATAGTGAGTTAGAAATAATTCAGATGTTAGTGCGCTCTTTATTTTGTCAAAAGCGGTTTGACATTCTTGCGTCCAGTTCCAAGGTGTGTCCTTTTTTAGCAGCTCATTTAAGGGAGCTCGCAAATTATGCATCCCTTCAATAAAAGATTGGTAATAATTTGCGAGTCCTAAGAAACTCTGCAAGGTTGTTACGTTATTAGGTGCTGGCATGTTTTTTATTGCCGCAGATCTTTCTGGGTCTGGACGTCGCCCATGTTTATTTATTATAAGTCAAAGATACTTAATTTCGCTCATACAAAAGTCGCATTTATTTTCTTTTACTTTAAACCCGAATTCTTGTATTCGAGTGAATACTTGTTTTAAATGCTCCTTATGTTCTTCTAGGGATTTGCTCCTGATAACAATGTCGTCCAGGTATGCACATGCGCACTCAATACCACTTAGCATGGTGTCCATCGCTTGCTGAAAATATACATATACGGTGGGGCTACCCAGTCGCTATGTTCTATTTTTGATAGTATTCCTGTCTGTTCCAATCTGTCTAATTCTTTATTAATCTTTTCCAACCCAGCGAACGGAATGTTTCGCTTTTTTTCTAAAAATTGGGCTGGTGTTTTCTTGAAGGTCAAACGAGGCCTTAAATTTATTGCAACGACCTAATTTAGTCATAAATACATCAGGGAATAATTTTTTAAAGTCCTCTTTTATATTTTCTGTTGTTGGAGTAGTGCATTCTATTTTTTTACAGAATGTATTAATTGGCTTATCCCAGAGTCCAAATTTCTCAATTAAATCTATTCCAACCAAGTTTTCACTATTTTTCAATACGAACAATTTTTATTTCTTCGTAATCCCTTTTAATTTTATCGGAAGGATAACTTCTCCTTCAAATTTTATCTCACCACCAGTTACCGTCCGAGCTGATTTACTTGTTTTCATCATGGTTGGTTTACCCAACTTTTTCCATGTATTCAAGTTTATTATAGAAATATCGGATCCTGAATCCAGTTGTAATTTTATTGGCGTTTTAAATATTTCCGCTTTTATTTATTTTCGCCGATTTTTGTCTAATTTTCATTTGATTTTGTTTGCTGTACTCTCTTTCTGGTGAAATCTTTATATCTGCCACTATCGCTTTTGTGTCCGACTTTCTTGCAAATGTACCATTTTTTTCTTCTTATAAGGGCAATCCGATTCCCAATGTCTTTCTGCGCATCTCTTACAGTTATATCTATGAAGAGACTTGTTATATTCTTTACTATAATTATAATTATTATATTTGGAATATCTCGTTCCGTTTTGACTGCTTTTATTTGTATAGTTCTTGGTTGGTTTGTATGGTTTTCTAACCTTCCTTACATATGCCACTCCGGATTCTTCTATCTTTTTTTAATCCATTTTTAGTGTAATGGCCCTTTCACAATCCTCTGCTAATTTCTGAAGTGTTAAATCTTGCTCAGATTCCAGCTTAGACAACACTCGTCTGCGTATTTCTGCATTTTTCGTGGAGACTAACCCTTGTGCGAAGATTAGGCATTTGAAATCTTCTACTGTTAGTTCCGCTAGCTTAAAATTATCACAGTTTTTATTGACAACTCTATGCGTATGTCAAATAATCTTGGTTGTTCATCTTCCTTAGATTCATACACAACCATCTCTTATGAAAAAGAGGTATATTCGGATTAACTAATTCTTTTAGTAATTTTACAGCTTCCATGAAATCTAATTCCGTAGTTTTTTTTAGGTAGTATATAATCTACGAACTTGCTGTGTTCTCTTACACCCAACTTTCTGAGTAAAAAGGTTCACTTTCATGTTATTTGGCCAACTTTTGCAGTCAAGTTGAAAGACATCCTCGTATCTTGTATAGTATGTTTCAAAAGTCTTTTCTTTCTCCGGCACATAATTAAATGTGTCCATGCTATTAAATATAGTTTTATGCGAGAAATTAGTACTGTCGACATTTTCTCGATTAGTCTTTAATAGTTCCAGTGTTTTAGCAAAACGTTCATTTTGCCTTTCTTCATATTCTAATTGTAATTTCTTCTGCCTTTCTTCTTGTTCAAGTTGTAATTTCTCCTGCCTTTCTTCTTGTTCAAATTGTAATTTCTTCTGCCTTTCTTCTTGTTCCATTTGCCATTTCAATAATTTCTCCTCTCTATTTGCATCTAGCTCGGATTTCGCTTTTTGTTGCGTCTGCAAAAATTGCATTAACATTCTAAATAAATCTTCCATTTTTTTTTGTATCCTTCAGTAGCAGTAATGCAGTTACGAAGAAAAATTGTACAATTTCACATGCAACACAATATCCGTACCATATAAAATGGCTTGCGTTACAAAAAAAATTGTTCATAGTTCCTGTTTTCAATAGTAATATCGCTGCTCGAATAATATTTTCTCACTTCGCTAACGAGTCAAGCTCATCCAACCACAACATAAGAACTGAGGCTTTTACTGAAACCACAAAATACGATTTACTTTTCCGTTTTAGGCATTTCCTAATAAATAACAGCCGAACTTAAGTACAACTATTTCCATAGAAAAAAAAATTCAACTCGAGTCACAATTGAAAAAAATAAAATGTATGGACTACATTTAATTTTTTTTTTTTTTTTTTTGCGTGACGTTTTACTGTCTTATATCCGTTATCCAGTGACAACTTTAGTTTAAAAAAAAATCTTTCCTTGATTTTAGTTTAACTGTGGTATTTTTTTTTAAATACCGAAGAAAAAAATTTGGTTTACCAAAAAGTCTTTAGTTGGTATTTACAGCAATTTAGGAAATCCACTGGTGAACTTTTTTTTTTCTTCGTATGTTACTTCCATGTAATTTAGTAATACGAATCTGTTCTTCGTAATTTAGTGATACGAATCTGTTTGTAATTTTACAAAAATTCACTTTTACAGTTTTTATTTTTTTTAAGATGGATTCCACCGGAAACGGCGTAAATCGTCGCTTTTTTTTTACCACGTTCGAGTTTTTTTTTTCTTTGAGACTGCAATTAAAGGTTTTGGTTTGTCTCTTTTTTTCCGACTAGTATTTTAGTAAATAAAATATTATTAATCGAGGTTACTTTTTTTTTTAACCTGAATGTAGTTTTTGTTCTTGGAATTTGGGAAACAACCGTTTCTTTCTTTTAGTGTCGTACTTCGCGAGGAAAATATTTTACAGTTTTCCAATGTTCGCTGAATTATTCATTTTTTCCCCTTGAGTCGAACTTCTCTTTAGTGTAAAATCCGTTTTTACGACTATTTCGTTCGTCAAAACTTGTATTCCTTAGAAAGGTCAACCGTTGCATTGTACTTTTTTTTAGTGAGTTCTTTCCATTTCTTCGTCAAACTGTTATATTCGACGTTTATCCTCGTCGTCACTGTTAAGTTTGCGAAACAAGTAACGTAGAAAGCAATACAAATGACGACTCAACAAACAAAGGGAGATCAAATAAGAAGTGTATTAGGAAAAGGATATTTATATAATAGTGTCAAATAAGAGAGTCTTTGCTGGAGAAACATATCTGCTCTCGGTGGCCTTCGGTGGCTTCTGGTGAACACACACTCAGACTAACTGAGTCTTCCTATTTATGTGTAATTACTATCCACATATGCAAATGATCGTGTGTAACCACAACAGAAAATAAATTGGCCATGTTTTAATTTAGAACTAATTTAGATAAAAAGTCAAAATCAGGGAAAACGTAAAAGTCATATTTTTTATGGTAACGATGACCAATATCTACCTTAGCCTTGATAGTTTACGTTTCCCTTTAGATAAGATCGGTCATAGTTGAAATTTTAACGAAATTTCAATTCCCATTTTTTTTTCATAATTAATCTCTAGGCTGATGCTCTTCGATAACAATAACCATAATACGACATTTCAACCTGATCAGATAAATATGTTTTTAGTTATGAACCATGACGTAACCTTCGAAATACTTCATACAATGGAGAAATAATCTCAAACAAGAATTATGCTCTCCCTTCCCAACCTTGACCAAAAGCTTTCCATTTCATTTTTTAATAGGAGTTGGAAAGTTAAATTAAAATGTTCTTTCAGATGTACAATTATATACTAAAAAAATAATGTTTACGTCGCATAAAAGTGTCTATGTATTTATTAAAATAGTTGACTTTTTACGAATATACCTAAATACATTCTGATGGATTCCATAATTAAATAATTGCTTTAAATAAGATTTTTAAAGTTCCTTTCAGTCTGCACTATACTATTTAGCATTTGTAAAATTCGTTTAGTTTTATGCTACTATACATTATGCTACATTACGACATAATCACTTTGAGTTACTGGTTGATTCACTGGTTGATTCACTGGTTGAAACGTTGTACAGAAATGCCCAAAGTCATGTTAAAATTAACACATTTAGTGACAGATTTAATAAATATAACTGAGTTTGTTGCCTTTATTTATTTGTAAGAATCATTGTCCAGGGAGTTCCGCATGGGTTGTCTACGAGAAATGTCGTATGCTGATGTCTTAGTACTTACCTGTGAAACAATGCAAGAACTACTTGTTAATTTAAGTTGGATTAATGATATGGTAAGAGAGTGAATGTTACCAAGTTTAAAGTCATGTAGTGTTGAAAAGAGGGAGTGAATGTAACTGAAATTCTTGTAGTACCTGCAAGCATTGGGTACACAAGAAATGCAGTGAAATTGCTCGTAGATTGAAAGAGGATAATCAATTTATGTGCAAGGAATGTAGGGCAATAGAAATGAATGAGAACTCAGATGTGCAAAAAGTATATCTGAATGGCGAAACTATTCAGGTTATAAAGGATGTTTTACTTGGTGATACTATTAGAGCACAGGGTGGAGCAGGTGTTAACGCGCTTTCAAGAATTAGTAGATGAAATACGTTCAGAGAATTCTTGTCATTACTAGCTAGTAGAGTATTGCCACTGATGTATGCAAGCGAAACCTGGCAGTGTTAGAAGCGTGCGTTATATGAAAAGAAATAATATGAGAATAAAACGATGGATGTGAATCTTTAAAGCAGGCTTAAGTTTGATGATCCTCAGAGGAAGATTAAACAGAGAGATGTGTGCAGAAGAGTAATATGAATCAGAGTTAATGGATTAGTAGATATAAAACAGTGTAATTAACAAATTCAGTTCACCTGGGAAGGCCAGAGAAAGCATAGGATAAAATGGTAAAAATTGACTTAAAGGAAAAAGGAATAAATAAATGAGATGGTCAGAAATAGGCTACTTTTGAAATCAATTTCTTAACGCCGCCCGACTAATGCCAGTATGTAAAACGAACGTTAAACAGATAATGATGTTATCATCACTATCATTATGATTATGATGATGCGCCAATTTAGGACGAAAATGAATAATGTAACTTTTGTCTATTAAACTAATACAATCATTGAAATAAGGGAAAATCCCGCTTTTTTTTATTGAATACTTAACGGTTTGTTTAAAGGACGACCTACAATTTGATATATTTGCAAGTGGTCAATTATTTAAAACTTGCACTATTTTATTATTTACATTATTTGTTTTCTTCACTGTTATCTTCACGTTTCGTCTCTCTTCAGATTTGTCCTATTGAACTCGGGAATCTGTACAGAATTTCGAACTGAATCTTTTTATTTAAGCCAGAAGATTGTTCTCTTCATAACCGAGTAGAAGTCTTAAGTTATGTTAATTATATTCTTAATTAATATCGCCTGTACCGAGGATTAAATCTTCAATTTCCAGAAGATTGTCATCAAGAATATAATAGAAATTACTTAAGGTTTCTATGCGGTCATGGATGATAGGATGAATCTATCTCTGTGGTGAAATAAAGAATTCAATACAAGATTCTGTATAGATTTCTGAGTTCGACAAGAAGTGCTTGAAAGATCGGAGGTTACATTGATTAAAACGTTGTAATAATCTAAATAATGCAAACTAGCAGGACCCGTGGAAATTTCACGAATGAGAAATCTACAAATATGTTTTCATAAAGCTGATTTTTTTTCTGGATAACGCAAAAAATAGGGTTTTTTTAACAGAAAAAAACAAAAAATTGTTTTGAGGGCACACGTGTACAATGATTCCGTTCTAAATGTGCTACAATTAGAGTTAAGCGTTAGAATTAAGGTTAGTTAGGATTATTGTTAAGATTAGAATTTGATTAAATTTGATATAAAAGTTTAGGGCTAGGATAAAGGTTAAGAAACAGACTTAGGGTAAAGATAATAATCAAGTTTTCTAATATTTTTTAATTTTAAGTAATATATTAACCATTAAGCACCAACTTTTAAGTTTACGAAAGATAATTTGAAAAAAGTATTAAGTTTTTAACAGCGTATTAAGTTTGTGATGTAGGTAATGATTCCTTCCTCTAATGTTGATATTTCCTGATAATTTCGTCATCATCAACCATATTTTATATTTACTTTTTATAAGTTTCATGTTCCTACAAGAACAAGAGTCCTGGGTATGACATAAAACTACATCCGGCAAAAAGGCCCTGGTGCGGGAGCTCCATAGTTTTGGGGAGAATTTCACTACCCCTTATTCGTTGCAGTGTTTGATCACCCTTTGACAAGGTGTAGTACCCACTAGCCCCACTATTTAGGGTCACAAAAATCCAAGCCTGGTCAATGACGCTCTTGGCGGATGAGGAAGGAATCCCAACGGCTTGTGCAGCGGATGAACCAGCACCGCAGTGCCGAAGCGGTCAACAAGGATGATGTACAACTCGACTCGGATATGCCTCAGCCATCGGATGCGGCTGATTGCATGTGTGCAGACTGTCCTGACCCATCCTTGCTTCTGTACTTTTGCTTTCAGTGGAGAGGGTGCTAGCAGTACTGGGCAAGCTGCTTATTCCTACTTTGCTTAGGCTGGGAGAGAGATGAAAGTCCTGTGGCGATGGAGTGAGGGCGTACCGGCATGTTTGATGGACTGGAAGCCGCAGCGTGATCTCTGCACTCAGGCGATTGAAGTATGATGGTCGGGGTCTTACTGAAGCCGTCATCGTCGAAATCGACGGACTGCCCGAGAGAGAAAGCAAAAATAGCGCGACTACTGGCGCCACTACCCAGATTTCCTGCCATCAGGTGTCACATATGCGGCCGGGGTTTCAGAGCTCTGATCAGACTCACATCGCACCTTCGACACGGACACTAACCGACCTCCGCGTAATCGTCGAAATCGACGGATTGCTCGAGAGAGAGAGAAAAAGTGTTCCTACAATGACGCGATACGAATAGTTTTATTTGAAAAAAGGACATACAATAAAATTATTGAATAAATTTCTTTCATTAAGATTAATTCGTTCAAAGTTTCATTTCTGTTAGATTTTTCTTCCGTTATTTTTCTTTTGACTTATTTAACTCTTGAGATCTTGTTCTTTATTTAAATCTTCATCAAGTTAAAGTTCCTAGGGTTTTCTCATAAGAAAAATCTGTTTTACTATCGTTTTTTAAAGCAATTCTTATGAAAAGCCTCTAAGAGAATAGGCTTCTTTTGGTTACAATTATTTACAATTTTTCTGGGTTTTAATAATTTGCTATTTAAAAACTTTTGGTTCTTAAACTTTTTCTTTGAAAATTACTCTTTGTTACTAAAGAGGTAATAGCTTAGTGTCTAAAGTACGACTTTACTCAAAGGTCCGTTCTTTTTTTTTTTTTTCAAATCTTGTTAATGGCTCAACTTTATAAAGATAATTTGAATATTTGATATTCGAAGAATAATATGATTTAGTAAAACAACTTTATTTAATATTTTATTTTATTTTTTGTTTTGTTAGTAGAGTTTATAATATCAGAATTCTTTTTGATTATTGGGAATTTAAAACCAGGTGGGTCTTGTTTTTAAGACCTGAAGAAGTTATTCGGAGCCGCTCCAAACGCTCTACAGACGGATAAATTTCTCTGAAGACCTCGAACAGCCGGAAATTATCCCAGCTCCCCGCAATGATGAGGCATTCAACGAGGGAAGTTCAGGATCGATTCCAGCAAAAAGCGATGTGCGAATAAACACACATAAAACGTGTTTCTTTGAAAATGGCGCAGCGAGATTCCATTGTGTGTAGAACTTCGGTCCTTCAAGAACCACGAGTAGAAACAGACTGGATCCTTACCACATACACACACGCGCGTACACACACACACACACACACACACACACACACACACACACACACAATACCTCGCCAAAAAGATTAAATCGAGAGGAAACCATGCAAAAATCATATACACATATGCACGAGCGGATTGCGATCAATCACACAGACATTCAATCATCGAATTACACAATAAAACATACACACACGTTCACAAATGCAAATGAATGGAAACTTCGATATTTCTGAAAAAAGTAAGAATTCATTTTTTTTTGCGTGCACATATACGCGTACATATGTACACAAGTACACCTGTATACACACGGACCAATAGAAGTAGATATACCCTTGCATATCCTCATAAAAATGCACATTTCTTGAGCGTATTCGAAGAATTCGCGTACATACAACTGAACAAATGACTTCAGAGTAAAGCTTTATTGTATAAATTATGTAGAGAGTGAGTCAAATGTAAACGGGCAGACAATATATGCATTGAATAATGGATTGCATGAATACCGAGGACTTATAGTATTTGAAGTAAAAATATTTTAATTGCACAATTATTTGTAACTTACACTTATATATATATATATATATATATATATATATATATATATATATATATATATATATATTCAAACAAATGTCATTGAAGAGCACTGAATTCTTCTGTTTTATTATCTCCCTTTTCATTCTCTCCAATCTCCGAATGGTTTTCTTCGTATGTTTTCAAGATTGTATAAGTTGGATCCAAAATGAGCGCTTTCGACAGAGATACCTCTATCATCCTCAGGCATGTTGTAGAAATTACGATTTTATTTTATTTCCTTATTCCTAATTATATATATATACATATTTTATAGTCACGTGGTGGCTTATTATCAATTAGGTGGGCGGATTTTTTTGTATTGTATATATACATATGCACATATTTAACTTTTAAAATCTGTTAAGCATTTTAAAATATATTCGTAATTGATATTATTGATCTGTGTTTTTTTTTCGTTTTAATATACAAAACTTCGAGTATTTTTAGTCTATCAACGTTTTTTTTTTTCGCCTTGCAAAACCTTAGTGCTTTCCACCATGATTCCTCGGAACTCCGAATGATGGCAGCCATGTCTTTCCAAATGTTGCGATATCGAACTAGAATCAGAGAGGTGGAGAGTTAATCTTCGCGGAAATGTGTTTGTAGTGTAACCTATGTAGATAGTATTGTTGGAGGTACACTTTCCCAATGGACATTTGAATTGAGTTTTTTCTAACAAATCACTTGTCTGCGAAATATTGTTTTTAACTACAAGGTTAAAAATAATATGTATAATATAAAATAATGTATTGTGAGAAAATAAAAAAAGAAGATTGCTTTACGTGGTGGCGCCGGCCTCGAGGGCGGAATTCTAATCTGAGTGGTTGAGAGGACGAGTCTCTTATAGACTTGGAGGAGTAGTGGGAAGCACAATTCTTCTATTATAAAAGAATTGTGTCTCTGACTAGTACCAGTAGTGTTAATGACTTACTGGTGAACGGTCGGCACAACTTAGTTACTCGCCGCTCGCCGTACTACAATACTTGTTACTCGACCCAGTAGGGGTGGTCGCATAGGGCATCCTTTGCAACCCCTCGGAGCTTACGGTATCACTGTGTAATCTACTTTACCCTCTAAATAGTCTTTTTTTTCACATCTTGCAAAGGTTTTGCTGCTTTACTCTTTCGTTGGTTAAATACTGTCATGAACGTCACGAAAGAGCAGCTCTTACGCAGAAGGGAGTCATTGACTCAGAAGATTCAGGGACGACTGAAGATATGTCGTGATGGAGTTAGGCCATCGGCGTACTCATTCTTAGGGACGGAGATTCGACAATTCATTGTCGAGTTAAAGACTTGTATCACACAGCTGGAGTTAGGCTCCTTTGATGAGAGTACACCTGCCGGGATTGAGGGTGTTGGCTGCCTCAACTGAAGGATTATTATGAAGACTTGGGCGATTTGGATCAAGCATACCGACAGCCAGAGCCCAGCCTTTACTCGGAATCTACCTTTGAGTTCTCAAGGGCTTCTGCAACTACCGGGAGAGGTTCTTCCTTCATTGTTAAACCCCCACGTATACAGATCACAGGGCCTACATTTAGCGGACAGGAAATGGAGTCCGACCGCATGAGTTTCAGAAACTTCTTGACTAGGTTTGAGAACTGTGTGATCGGCATGGCCAATGATGCCGAGAGGTTGAACTTCTTGAAGTGTTCACTCTCAGACAGAGCCTTGAGGCTGATAAATCACCTGAGTTGCACTGACACCAATTACCAGCGAGCCATGGCTATATTGAAGAGGGAGTATCTGGACCTGGATGAAATCATTGACCAAATATTCCAGGATATTCTAGACTATGTTCCGAAGAAAGGTGGAGCCCTTTTTGAGCTGAGGGACTTCGTTTCCAGGACGGCATCGTTGTTGGAAGAGCTGGGGAATTCATTTTCCTGTGACTTTTCTGTGGACGATTCTGGCGGAGCCAGACTGATGGCTAAGATTCTCTTTAGGAAATTTCCTCTCGAATTGAAAGGGGAGATAATAGCGCTAACAGATAGACGGGTGCCGTCTTTGTCCTCCATATTGAAACTAACTGGAGAAGCAATAAAGAGATTACAGATTAAGGGCGGTGCCCCCACTGCATTTACATCAACAGTAAGACAGAATACGTCTCAAAAGTTTGGTAGGGGAAACGCTATTACTCCTTCGTTTCATGTGGATGTGAACAATGCAACTTCAACCGGGTATTCCCGCACGTTGCCACCCATTCTCTCAGTTACATTCTCTTGTGGAACAAAGACAGTGTCAGTGAATTGCCTACTGGACACGGGTAGCAGGCGGACATATCTGGCGGCAGATGTACTGAGAAGTGTGTGCCCAATCGAAACCCTTGGTGTCAATTGTCAGCTGAGATTGTCTATCTTTCTAGGTGAGTGTCAGCGTGGGTTCACAGAGGTAGTCCTGGGAGTTGACTTGGGTTCTGGAAGGACTGTGACATCTCCTGTCTTGGTAGCCAGTGGTATGGACTTGTCGGTTCGAGTGGCCAACTTGGAATCTCTATTGCGTGTCTTTCAGGATGCAAAATATGCTTTGGCCGGCCAGTTTGAGATCGGAGTGGATTTAATACCGATCAAGGGAATAATTGGGTTAGACCTGATTGAACACCTGGACTCATTGAAGCTGATCCCGTGTTTGAATGGATGGGCCTTTGCAACCCCGCCTGGATTGGTCCCGTTCGGAGCAGTGGACTCTTTTTTTTTTTTAGGATAAGCCCCCCTCTGAGGTTACTCACCTCTCGTTTAATTCGGTGATGGAACATACTCCCCAGGTCGATGCATCACATTTATGTTTTGTCCTTGAAACACAATTTTCTTAGAACTGCACGCCTGTGGAACTCTGTTCCGTCTGCCTGCTTCCCTCCGGACTACAACTTGGATGTCTTCAAGTCCAATGTTAACAAATTCCTAATGAACCGCCCCATTAATTAAACACTTCATCAAATATCCACACTAACGTAATGTACTTGCAATAACCCTTATCCCTGAGTGGCTTCCGGGCCTTGATAAGTGGTGATCACTGTGTAAAAAAAAATCAACATACCTGGATCCTATGGCGGAGTGCTTTCCTGACAGTACTGTGCAAAGAGGACTAGAACAAATGTTTACGTTGGAATCTCTGGGGCTACCCAGTCAGGAGGCATTCTCTGATTACGATAAAGTGCAGATGAAGCGGTTTGAGGAAACGGTAGAGCTACGGGATGGAAGCTATTATGTGGAGCTCCCCTGACATCACGATAGATTAGGCAGAGTCCCCTCTAATCATGCAACTCCCTTGCATATCTTAGACCGGGTGGCAGCAAACTTGACTAAAAGAAAAATATATGATGAATATTTGGAGGTGTTTCGTCAGCAACAGGAGGACGGTATAATTGAAGAGATTTTTGTCTCCCCTCGGGAGTTTGACAAATATGTGTGGATACCACATAGACCAATTTTCAAGTCGGACCCTACGGCAACAACCAGGATCAGACCAGTGTTCAACTGTAGTTTGAAGACAGAAGATGGATTATCGCTGAACGAAGCAGCATATTCTGGCGTTAACTTAACAGGGGACATCTTAAAGTTGTTGTTGGCCTTTAGAGCCAACAATTATGTGCTACTAGCAGACATTCGCCGAGCATTCCTAATGATTCGACTTAAGCTGGAGGCCGATAGGAACCGGTTTTGCTTTTTTCTTAAGCAAGGAGATTGTTTGCGTTGCTTCCGCTATACCACCTTGATATTCGGATTTACCTCAAGCCCATTTGTGTTGGGGTGCATCTTAAAATTGCATGCGGCAAAATACCCACAGGATGCTTGCCGCAGAATGATGGAGGACCGGTTTTATGTGGATAACCTTGTAGCATCCGTGGCAGACGCAATTGAGCTTACTACGTTGTATTCCCTTGTTAGAGAGCGTTTGCTGGAAGGGGGCTTTGTTATCCAGTCATGCAACTCAAACAGTCAGGCGCTCCGCACTAGGATGAAGGAGGATGGTACTCTAAGTATCCATGAAGAGGAGTGGGAGAGAGTACTGGGCTACCGATACTCCCTACATTCGGAGGAGTTGTACGTCGCTCTGGTAAAGTGCAATCCTGACGTGACAACAAAGAGAGGTGTTCTTTCCGAGTTAGCTAAGGTCTTCGATCCATTGTCCCTATGTCTCCCGGTTACTATCCGCAGTAAAGTGTTAATCAGGTCCATGTGGAAGAATGGTGCATGTTGAGATGATCCACTCCAGCCGGCAATCTTGAGCGATTGGAGAAAGCTGGCCAGGGACCTTTCAGGATTGAGTGACTTCCGTTTTTTGCGCAAGGCGCTTATGGCAGGGTTACCTGGAGATATGTACCTGCTTTGCGACGCGTCCAAGGAAGCATATGGGTTTGCCGTGTATATCGTGCAAAATGGTCGGTCATCCTTATTATTTGCGAAAGCTAAGGTGGCACCTATGAAGGACAAGACTTTGCCTGTGTTGGAACTAATGGCCGTTTTCCTCGCCTTCAAGTGTCTCCCCACAATCCTGGACAATTGTGAAGGATTTGTCCCTATGAATTTGTGTATAGACACGGATGCACAGGTGGTCTTGTCCTGGATTTTATCTCAAAACATGGATAGAAAAAATGTTTTTGCAAAAAATGGACTTAAAGATATTCTGCAGATAAATGTGGAGTTGGAGTCTCGCTATGGCTTGAAGACTCTCTTCAGATATGTTGATAGTACACTCAACCCGGCGGATTTGTTAACAAGAGGATTAACATTGAGAAAGTTCCAATCTAAAATGGAATTTTGGTGTTCAGGCCCTTCCTGTCTATGCGAAGGAATATCTCAATGGCCAGTACAGGATATGCCCTGTTTGAGTGAGATATGCCAGCGAATGACCCGCATTTCAGCGAATTGTTCTTTAATCCATGATCAGGAGTACATTTCCGCCATACCTTTTCAGAGGTTTTCCTCATTCTCTGGTTTACTGACTGTTACTGCCTTGGTGTTTAAGTTCCTAGCCATCCGATTTAATCGACAATGGGACTGCAACTCTAAGGCAGCGATCTACCTTATGAAGACAGTGCAACGGCAAGAATCTCCTGTGGAAGTGGAGTACCTAAAGGAGCCGAGTGGTAAACCCATGCCAGTTAGAGTTCGTGCTCTGGACCCTGACGGTTTGATTCGATCTCGGGGAAGAATCAACCAATCTTCCCACTTTAGTTATGAAGTTAAAAACCCCATTCTGATAGGGAAACATCATCCTGTTACCAGACACATTATCTTGGATTGTCACGAAAGGTGTTGCCACCTTGGAACTGGGTCAACCCTAGCGGAGTTGAGGCGAAGCGCTTATTGGGTCCTGCAGGGTCGACAAGCTGTGAATAAGGTACTAGCTGTTTGTGCCAGATGTAAACGTTATAATTAACGCCAGTGACGCCGAATGCTGCTGCTGCCCTGCCGTCGCACCGTACCGATTTCAGAGTCCCCTATCAACACACTGGGATTGATTTTACTGGCCATCTTTGGGTGAGTGACGGGAAACGAGATACGAAAATGTACCTGCTCCTATTCACTTGCTTGAATATCAGAGCAATACACATTGAAGTAGTTCCCGACATGAGCGTACCCTCTTTCTTCCAGGCCCTGGTTCGATTAACTAACCGATATTGCGTTCCCGAAACACTTTATAGTGGCAACGCGAAAACGTTTATAGGAAGTGGAAAGATTTTCGACCGTCTCTCTCTTTTTACGGACTATCAAAGAAAATACGGTCCTTGTAAGTTAAAACTTAAAACCATTCTCTTGTTCTCTCCTTGGTATCGGTTCATCCTCTAGTGTTGAGGAGCAGGTCTGGTTGTGTCCCCTGTGCAACTCTCTGCAGCAAAATCAGAATATGATCGGGTGTGACTCGTGCGACGATTGGTACCATTTCGGATGTGTCGGTATCGACTCAGAACCTCCCAGCAGGCAAGTGGTATTGCCCAGAATGCGCGCCCCTGAAAAAACGACGAGGTAGACCTAGCCTGCTGCCTGCTTAATTGATATCTGGACTGGTGGACTACTGCTAACATGATATATTGTACTAACAGTTGTTTTTTAATTAAATATTTTGGTGGTCTGTCATTTGATGTAACTTTTTTCTTTTTCTTTTCTCTCTTCTACCTTTTTTTTTTCTCGTTTTTGTCGGGAGTGTGTGAGAAAATAAAATAAAAAATAAAAAAAGAAGATTGCTTTACGTGGTGGCGCCGGCCTCGAGGGCGGAATTCTAATCTGAGTGGTTGAGAGGACGAGTCTCTTATAGACTTGGAGGAGTAGTGGGAGGCACAATTCTTCTGTTATAAAAGAATTGTGTCTCTGACTAGTACCAGTAGTGTTAATGACTTACTGGTGAACGGTCGGCACAACTTAGTTACTCGCCGCTCGCCGTACTACAATACTTGTTACTCGACCCAGTAGGGGTGGTCGCATAGGGCATCCTTTGCAACCCCTCGGAGCTTACGCTATCACTGTGTAATCTACTTTACCCTCTAAATAGTTTTTTTTCCACAAGTTGTCTGTAGTTTTTTTTTTATAATATATAATAAACTTTACCTTCTTGTTATCGTTAGGAGTCACATATCGACAGATTATTTTTTTCAGAATATCTTCATCTGTTTTATAGTTCTTATGTATCTGATTCCGGTAATATGTTTGAATAGTTTTTTTTTGGGGGGGGGGGGCTGTTGATTACTGCTAGTTTGATTCAAGTTGCTAATTGCTAATTTTATTTGTTTATCTACAAGAGAGTTTGGGAATTGGTTGTTGACTAAAACCTGTTTTATATTTTTTAATTCATTAAAGAATATCTTTTTGTTTGAGGAAATCACCCTCGCATGATGTATAAGATTCTTTATTATATTGGTTTTATTACGATATGGACATTCGCTTTTAAAATTTAAAATAAAAGAATTGGTGGATGCAGGGTTTTTAAAAATGGAGGTGATAAATTCGTAGCTACTAGAGTCAATGAGAACGTCTAAAAACGAGATTTTATTATCAGCCCTTAGTTCTAAATATATACAATACTATCATGGGTACCCGGCGTTGCCCGGATCGACATAAAGTTCCGTTTTGAAGACACCTACTATACTAAGGATATTAATCATTTTCATCGTGGGTAACGTCGATACCCGCCACACACACACACACACACACACACACACACACACACACACAACAACAACAACAACAACAACAGCAACAATAACAATTTCAAAAATAAAAGAACAGATAAAAACATGTAAATGTAATCGCCCCAAAAAAGAAGTACGTGATACCCTCTCTACCAAGTGAGATTCTAACAATAATAAAAATCATTTATTTATGGGCGTCCGAAATGGCTACCCTTTAAAATATGCGAAGGGAATGCGGTATTATATCGGAGCACACTTTCACATTTCCTTTAACCCATTTCCTCCTTCTTTGCTGTCGATGGCCGTTCAACAGTCGACCAAAGTAAAAGATTCCGGTACTCTTGCATAATTTGACCCGAATTCTCGGGAATTCCAATCAAGCATGCATCGGGCGAGACCGGCAATCATCGGAGTTAGCCGAGCCCTGTACAAATGTTGAAAGACTAACTCGGCTTTTTATTTTATTTATTTATTTTTTATTTAATTTTTTTTTCTTTTATGTTGTTGGTAATTTTTAAGGTGATGTTATGGGTGGGCTTACTTTATTTTTATTTATTTATTTTTGTAATTAAATTTCTGGGAGTTTGATTAGAAAAAAGTGCTATCTAAATGAAAGCAGAACCGCATTCGAATTAGAAGAAAGCGACTAAACAAAAAAAAAAGCTGACAAACAAATATATTTTCAAACTCGTCAAACAGAAAAATGAGAGGCAAGAAATAAATCTATGCATGTTAGAAAAAGAAATGAAAACGCCGATGCAAACAATCTCATATTGCTGGCCAAAAATGAAGTGCAACAATTGTAAAACACAATTTTTTGCTTAAAAAAAGATCGTGTATGTTGGAGATTCCAACAATAGTAAAAATCATTTATGGGTGTCGAAAATGGCAACCCAAAAAAAATATTTCCTCTACCCCATCTCCCTCTGTCTTTGCCGTCGACGGTCGTCGACCGAATTGAAAGATTCCTAAGAAAATATTCCCATCTAAGGAAAGTTTTTCCACCGGCAATTAACAACCGAAAAAAAAATCTTAATTTGTTTCGAAAAAAAGAAAAAAACAATTTTTTTAAATTTCACCCCCCCCTCCCCACCAATAAAACTTGACTGAACAAAAAGTCTTGGAAAAAAAAACTTGTACTTACACCTAAGAATTTACGGTGAAAGAAAGTAAAACTTTCATCTTTTCGAACCACAATAGAGACAGACTCCAAAATCTGTAAATGGTTTTTGGAGTCTGCTCTGTGTAACACCTCGAACCACTCTATTTTATATTTATCAGCACAGCAATACAGCATGGATTGTCAACCAAATGCTGACCAATGGCAGAGTCCAAGGCTACGGAAGGAAGAAGACTACCAGAGCCTACTCTCCCCTGTCTGATTTTAGATGGAACGTGCTGGTTTATACGAGTTAGCAAATGCAAAGATGTTCGCCCAACATAACCAGCATTGCACTGGCATTTAAATTGATAAACAATATTACTAATTTGAGTGTAAGGCAAACTATCTTTGCGAAAAGAAGGAAAAGCGGGTCTCGTAGTGTATACCAAACGTAGGGAAACAGAGTAGAAACACTTATAAACACTTCTAACAATCTGTTTTGACAATTTAATAGTCTTATCCCCAATCCAGGGTACTTTTAAATAAACCGGGCACTTCGCAGGTCCAAACTTTTTAGGGGATTTGAAATCATCAACATTCTTGTCAATGTAGTCTTCAAGAAGGTCTTAGGGATAACCATTATTGATAAATATTTCTCTGATCTTATCAAGTTCGGAGTCTAATCTATTAGGTGAACATATCATGAGAGCTCTATGTACCAGCGTATTAATTAAGCTGACCTTGCGTAATTTGAATACAAAGGATGACCAGTTCACATATAAGCCAGTAAAAGTGGGCTTCCTGTAAATAGTAATAAGAAAGCTCCCTCTTGAACGTTCAACAAGAACATCCAAGAAGGAAAGAAAATTGTCCTTCTCACTTTTCAGAGTGAACTTAAGAGCCCCATGCAATGAATTCAGCCTATTAAAAAAAGATAACGCTTCACTTTGCGATGAAAACATAGCAAAAGTGTCGTCAACATATCTGAAATATGTGGTGGGTTTTGTTGCAGAATTAAACAAAACAGATTTGTAATAACCGACAAAAATATCAGGTAAAATTGGGGCCAACGGACTCCCCATTGAAACCCCGTCAACTTGACAATACATAATGTCACCAAAGCTAAACTGCATGATTTGGTGCACATTTTCGAACCGCAAAAGAGACAGACTCTCTATTGCGGTCCGAAAACCTTCTTTATGCCGGCAAAAAGAGACAACGAAAACGTTATTTCTCTTTGGGAAACTTTGACCCGTTCCGCCCCTTTTTTTCTTCGCCCTCGTTGTGTCAGGTTTTAGTTGTAGTCGCTTTTAAACGCAGTAATTTCAGATTAGATCTTTCTTTTAATCGTCTTCCTCTTTATTTCTGGCATATTCAAATTCCCCTGTAGTGCTCTTTAATTTCGCCAGTGATATTGTTTTGTATGGTATCGATTTCTCCTGGCGAGATGATAGCCGAAAAAGCTCTCGAGAAATTTCCGTACGTTTTATATATATATATATATATATATATATATATATATATATATATATATATATATATATATGTATATACTAGCAAAATACTGGATTCAAAAACAGCCTACAGAAAATGGTCTCTGGTTTATGAAAGTATGATAGGTTATGAAAAGGAAGGGTTGTAAAGAGATAGCTTCAAATTTGGGGGTATCAAAACCAAAGCAAAATACGATGAAAGTAAAAATAAAATAGATAAACCCCATAATTTATTATACCATACCTGTTCATACTGAAACACTTATCACAATATTCTGTGGATCTATATTAAAAAACCTTGTTAATCTTTGTGACATGTTTCCATTCTATGGAGGTCAGGCGCGAAGGCAGACCCCATAATTTTATTATACCATCCCTATTTAAGTTAAAACATACTTATCAAAGTATTATTATGTACATCTATATCAAAAACACTTGTAAACGTTTTTTTTTTAATTTTTTAATTCCACACTTTGTGGACCAGGCACACAATTTTAATGAATCATCATTATGCCAGATTAAACACACCCATGCCTGTTTCGCGATACATCTTCTATCATTATATGAGATCAGTTTTCTATAATAGTCAACCATATAGGAGCCTATACGTGACCAGACATACACAGACGTTCAGCTTTATATATATATATATATATATATATATATATATATATATATATATATATATATATATATATATATATAGTAAAGTGTATTTTTCTGTTCAAATTTAATCAGTGTTGGACTTTAAACACAAGCGCCACACATAATTTCAACATAGAAACGCTTACTGAGAGTACCAGATGCATATTATTTGATATTGTCAGCCGGTTTCATTTAATTTAATAGCTTTCTACACTAATTTCAACTAAGCTGACTCTCTTAACAAACACATAGAATATGAGTAACTTCCACTCAGTCAAAAAAATCTACTACCACTCCTTCATCAATCACCGAGAATTGTCTTTCATTGGATCATGTACTCATTTCGTGATATCTTTCACCTATTATGACTTTCTATGAAGTCTTATTTTTCGTGCAATTCAATTAACTGCTAACAAATCTTTTCAAGAATACGGGAATATAATCACCGAATGATTACAAGCAATGCTTGCAAAAAAGTGTCGTCTTCCAATACTCTATTCAGTAATTCTTTCAGCATGTGTACACCTTACAAACGTGTTTTTAAAAATAAAAGCGTAAAACAGTAGGAAAAAAAAACAATGAAATCTTCATAAAAAGTAAATACTGCCTCATTCTATAAATATTTTTTCCGTAAATGACCGAGAAGATAAAAGAGAAGCATGATATAGATGCAAATTTCTAACATGGATTCTGTTATAAAAAAAAGGACATAAATCATTGAAAAAAATAGATAAAAACAGAAGAAAATCAGGACTTATAAATTTGACGAACATAAATTTTGAAAAGTTAATAAAAAGTGCAAACGACATATATTTTAATTTGAATATAATCATTTTGGAATTGGCTTTGTGACAAATATGTAAAACGAATTGTAATAAAGAATGTAATAAACTGAAAAATAATGAACCAACATACTATATGCCATGTCAGTTTGATTGAACTTTCTGCATTGAATATTATTTTAGAATGTAAATTAGAATAGCAGAATATCATTGATATCATCTAACGATGCAGAACAGTGTTGTGTAGAGTATGTGTGACGGTATTCGAAGTCTTAAGTGCGACATGTCATTATTAGTAGTAATTATAATTTTTCGTGTGCTTATATTACTAAACTAGCAGATCAGCTAACCGGCGTTGACCGGTGGAAGCATGCCCCCACCCCCGTAAAAAATTAGAGTACGGCTGTTGTTGCTGCTGCCCAACCCCTCACCTTCCCATGTTAAGAACAGCTTTTGGAATCCACACCGCCAACCTCCCTATGTTAAGAATTGCTTTCGAAATAGATACCCGATTTTGTGAGTGGGGGTGGGGATAGCAAAAAATTTGCTCGAAATGTAACCTTGATAATCGTTGTCAGGATTCCCACGTACCCTGAACCAACAAAAAATTTAGGAAGTTGCAGTGTCGGTCGGCCCGTGCGTACTAATCTGGCGGCGAGTGATTAAAAGTCCACAATACAGGGCATTATATCTTGAAAACTATTTGTATCCGCCAAATAAAAATGAGATTTTATAAATCAGTATAGTGGGGAACCTAGAAAAGTGTTCATTGTAAAGAAAAGTGTGTAGTTAGATCTAAGGTAAAAATTTATATTAAAAAAAAAACAACTGTAAATGCGAACATATAACAAATAAGTGGTCTTCTATGTAAAGTGAATAAGTTTTTAACCTACATGCATAGAATTTTGAGTTCAGGGTATGCTTATTTTTTGTGGGGTCGGAGGAATAACTCCCAGGGAGGGCGTTTTATGTCGTAAAGTACCTGTATCTGCCAAATATAATTAAGATTTTCTGAATCAACATAGAAGAAAACCTATGAAATTCGTCATTTTTAAGGAAAGTTTGAAGTTGGAGGTAAAGTAAAAAATGATCTTTTCTTCAAAAACAAAGTACAATTCATATAAAAGCAAACATGCAAAGGGGGTGTAGCGTTTGTAGAATAAGTAAGTGTATAGGGTACATGCAACAAATATGGGGTTCAGGGTGTGGTATTTTTGTTTTTTTGGGGTTGGCGTACACCGCAGAAGGTAAACATCGCCGTTCGGAAAGCGTAAAAGGTTTCGTGTTTCTAGAATAAGTAAGTATATAGTGTACATGCAGGAAATATAGGGTTCAGGGTATGGTAAATTTGTATTTGGGGAGTGTAGAACTGTTTAGTGTCAAGGACTTTTTTAATATTTATGAAAAAAATGGAACGCCCAGTAATAATGAACAATAGAAGGAAAATATAGCTGCTCGGAAAGCGTAAAAGTTAAACACGGTTACACGTAAATGTAATGTATTTTGTTTTCAGAGTATTTTTGTGGTTGTGGGGTTGCTTCGATTAGTTAATGTGTACATATATAAGTGTAAGTGTATCAATATTGAAATTTCTGATAATGGGAGTTTAATATGGTTGTATTTGAATTAACGACTTGGTGCGGTTTGAGGACATAAGAATTAGAGGGGAAAATACGAACCAATTCCTCTAAAGATGTAGGCGATCGTGGTGATGTTTCTTTTAGGATGTAATGTAAGATTTTATTATAATGAATAAATGTGCCTAAAACGGCGTTTTAAAATGATATAAGATAGTGGATAATAATTAATATTAGTTTTTAAAAGTACATTTTACAAGTAAACATCTTACCTATATTGTTATCTTATTAGTCTTTTTGTTATTGTAATTACTGTGATCATTATTATCATTATCAGTAGTAGTAGTAGTAGTAGTAGTAGTAGTAGTAGTAGTAGTAGTAGTAGTTTCAAAAAGAAGTTGAGAATCTCTGCTGTAGTGTTATGGCTGAAGGTTTTCATCTTCAATAACAATAAGGATTTTTTTCTGACACTTTTTTCTTTATAATTATTTTATTCGTAAATGCCTATTAGTTTTAGGATTTGGCCGCATAAGTCCACAATGAAATTATCCGTCGTACAAAAGACAATTTCTTCGACAATTCTATATTGGATACAGCATTCTTACGATATTTACTTTGTAGTATATTTCAATTCCACTATTTGATTTTATTATTTGTTTCTTACATAAAAAATATACTTCTCATAACCTTACCATCCAAATACCAAAAATCAAAGACTATCCGAATGAGGAGAGACTGAAAGAGAGTAGTTACTACAAGGTCCTAGGGCTAGTGGTAGGTTTAAATGAGGTTTTAGTTGTAGTTTTTTCTTGCTGAAAAATATTATTCTTCGTTTGCAAAATAAAAATGGTAGTGCCATCAGCATAAATGTCTACGAATGGATGTGATTTGGGGGATTGTTGATGTAGATCAGAAAAAGAGTTGGACTCAGGATGAACCCCTGAGGGACTCCAACATTAATATTGTGAATTTCTGATGTCTGTCCATCAACCATTACTCTTATGAACCTATAAGAGAGAAATGGTTTAATAGTTGAAAATACATTGTCAGCTATCCTGTAGCTGGAGATCTTCTGGAGTAGACCTTCTTGCCATACCCTATTAAAGGTCTTTGATATGTCCAAAGCAATTGCCCTAGAAAGGAACCCCTCGTCGAGAGATTCGCTAATACTATGAGATATAACTGTTAGCACATTTGCATTAGATCTAGCAAAACGGAAACCATATTGCATGTCACTGAGGAGGCTAATTTTGCTGTGGTTGACTACTTCTTTATTTAACACAGATCACAGCAACTTACTCATGACGTGCATGATTGGTTTGTATTTAAAGGGAGATGATCAATCGCCTGAATTTTTAAATATGGGGCAAACTGATGAGGTTTTTCAGGGTGTTGAGAAGCAATTCTCTTTAAGACAGCGCTTAAACAACTTAGTAAGGAGCTATTTCTGGTTAAAGCTTTTTGAGTACTAGAATAGGAATGCTGTCAGGGCCAGTTGCTTTACTGAAATCAATGGTTTTTGATTAGCTAGGCAATATCACGCACAGATTTGTTTTTACTAGCTAGGCAACATCACGCAAAGATAGTTGTATGTCGTATAGTGGGTTTTCAGACACAAGAGGAAATACGGAGAGGGGGGACTAGATCGTATAGTTAGTCGCAAAGTTTTTGGCAAAGAGTTTCACTTTGTCCGATGCTGACGAGATTACCTCAGCTCCATTGATGATAGATAGGATAGAACACACACTTCTGTATAGAACCCTGTTTGTTATTTGCCAAAATTAGTGGGAACCAAGCCGCTGCTCAGCTACTTTGGATTTGACGGACTGAGCATACAATTCTCTCGCGTTCTTCATTACTCTTTTACAGTAGTTGCTGACAGTCTTGAAGGTGGCTTTAGTCTCGGTACATCTATTACGTTGGAAGCAATGGAAAAGGTGATATCTGTGCGCAGTGGAAGCAGTACATTCTGGAGAGAACCACGGCTGGCTGTTAGGTTTTTGCTGGATTTTTTAAGTGGTCTATACCTACAATTAACCATTCCGTCAGGTCTGATACTATATAGGGCACGTTCTTTTTAAACATGAAACGCAAAAGTAAATCAGATATAAATGTATGAAAGCTATTTATAGAAGTGGGGTTTTTTTGTTTCATATATATATATATATATATATATATATATATATATATATATATATATATATGCTCTGCACCTATTAAATAGATACATTGAGCTTCACTCGAAATTAACGTTGATTCAGTTTTTATCATAAAAGTCTCAACCCGTTAAACGAAAACGGTATACATTGAAATTAACAATATTTCAAAAATAAACATTTATAATATATATATATATATATAAATATATATATATATATATATATATATATATATATATATATATATTTATATATATATATATATATATATATATATATATATACTTTTCCTCACCAACTCGCCGGATGTTATTTCCATTCGATGTCACCAAAAAAAGTTAATTTTGTACATGATAGACCTGGTGTTATGTTTTCGTTTGGGGAAAAGAAATTCCACCCCCACATTGTTACAAGTCAGACATCTTCCCCAAACGAAAACACCACATCTATTATGTACAAAATTAACTTTTTGATGGTAACATCGAATGGAAATAACATCTGAGGAGTTGGTGAGGAAAAGGAGATTTTAATGAACACATAAAATCACAAAATTGCCATCCCATTAACGAAACGGCTGTTATGAAGAAATCCAAGATGAAATAAACAAAAGTTATAAATAAGAAAAAGTGTAAATTTAAACAAAGTTTTGTACTATATATATATATATATACATATATATATATATATATATATATATATATATATATATATATATATATATATCCGAGCAGCTATATTTTCCTTCTATTGTTCATTATTACTGGGCATTCCATTTTTTTTCATAAATATTAAAAGTATATATATATGTCCTTGATCCATTTCCCATAGCAGTAGAGCAACGAAACTTGACACACTTATTAGTCTTTCTCTGCATAGGAAACACCCAGAGTCATGCATTTCTACTACTCCGTCCTAGTCCCAGAAGACTGTTAGCTTGACCTTGCCAGCGGAGAGGTGCACCCTTGCTTCTTTGGTGGTGGTGAATCCAAGTGCTTCCACTGCATTGACTGGGCTTTGGTATCTGGATTATAGTGATGGGCCCAGGTTTCATCCTGTGTAAACAGTCTTTTGAAAAATTTTGACTCATCTTCTTGGCACATCTCCAAATTCATCCTCAAGCACTCGACGCGTTCTCGCTTCTGGAATGGTGTGAGAAACCTGGGAATCCATCTGGCAGACACCTTATTGTCATGAATGATAGTTTCCACAGACCCTGTACTAATCTTGACATTTATATATATATATATATATATATATATATATGCGTGTGGTTTTTTTTATTAGTAATTCATTAAAATGTTAAGTTAATCTTGTCACTTTATAATCATTTTAGGATGTTATTACTATTATTAAAATTTACTTTATTACTATTTGTTTTTTATAATTTTAATTATAGTTGGATCGTGCCAAGGATTCGAATCGATTAAGTGAAATATAAACAAATTCTTATTGAACCGCTCCCTTAAATAATCTAATTCTGACTAATTGAAACCATCGTTATTATCACTTAAGGTGTTATCTCACTGTTCACCTGGCAAGCTCGTCAACCCTTATCCTCAAATGGCCTTTTGGCCCCGACAAGTGGTACCTTTTTAGGAAAAAATATGTAGTGTTTATGGAGTTTTCTTCATAAGCGTTAAATTTTTATGTCTAATAATAAGTAAAGCTATATTTTAGTATATTTTATGCATACTAATATTTTGGCTACATATGTGCATACATGTTTTGGCAACGATTGTATTGAAGATCTAGTTTCATCCGGTCGTAACTGTTGATATTTTAAAGGAGGTTTAGTGCCCTTAGCTTAAAAAGGGAGCACTAACTTAATATGGAACATAGAAAACTTGGTCAGGAGGCATATAAATTAGAAGTGAACAAAACAATTTAAGAAATAATCAAACATTTACAACAATTACACAATTTATAGGGGAACTGCATAGGTTAGATGAAGAGATTAAAAACTCATCAGGAGGAACATACTCCTTACAATTGATCAAACTTACTTATAATCGGAGCACTGAACTTAAAAGGACGAGTACAAAGGCGTAAAATAACTCACCTTAAAACTGCTTGTTTATATTTATCCAATAAATCGATCCTCCACAAGGCTTAACGAAAAGAGTGCACGCGCTATTGAAAATCACGCAAACAGAGGCGACCATGTGCAAACAAAATCAGGCCAAATAATACAACTTTAATCGATTCATTAGTGGTTGACTTTGAGCAACGCGTGTTGCCAGACAATATATATATATATATATATATATATATATATATATATATATATATATATATATATATGTATATATATATATATATATATATATACAATAAATTCCACAGCAAAACAACGTCGCAACCCACAAGAGCCATGACAGTCAACGAACCGGAAGTCCAAAACTCGAGTTTCGCCCTCATTTGTCGAGACAAAGTAGGTTCATTTCACAGTCGGATTTCAGCGCGGTTTGCTTGATCTGTGTTGGTTAATAGAAATTCGTGTGTGCGTTTGCTCAGTTGGTAAAGTGCATGCCTCGCATGCAAGAGGCTCGGATTTCGAATCCTGAGTTCGGATGTGTCTAACTGATGAGCCCAAATGAGGATGAAACTCGAGTCTTGGACTTCTGGTTCGTTTACTGTCATGGCTCTTGTGGGTTGCGACGTTGTTTGGTCGTGGAATTTATTATATACAATCTCTCACATTCTGAAAATCCTATCATAAGTTGCTCGCTTGGTTAGCATTGCTGGATGCCATCGTCCTTTCGAGTTAAAACTCCTACTTGTGAGACATCGGCTTGGGGTTATTAGCTGGTTGAATGACTGCGTCCCTTTCGAGACGAAGTAGGTTCATTTCACAGTCGGATTTCGGCGCGGTTTGCTTGATCTGTGTTGGTTAATAGAAATTCTTGTGTGTGGGGCGTTTGCTCAGTTGGTAGAGTGCTTGCCTCGCATGCAAGAGTCTCGGGTTTCGAATCCTGAGTTCGGATGTGTCTAACTGATGACCCAAATGAGGGCGAAACTCGAGTCTTGGACTTCCAGTTCGTTGACTGTCATGACTCTTGTGGGTTGCGACGTTGTTTGGCTGTGGAATTTATTATATACGATCTCTCCCATTCTGAATATATGTATATATATATATATATATATATATATATATATATATATATATATATATAAAGAGAGAGAACGGGGGGTTATATAAAGTTTAGTTTTTCTCTGTCTGACATCAAGTTCTCGGTCTGACATAAAGTTCTAATTCAGCTTTCATTAGCTTCCATTACAATTAATGAAAAACGCCATAGGTATAGTATATAAATTATAATATAAAAAAATGATTAATCATAATAAGCATAGTATTAGTTAGAGTGCCTGAGGCAATCATGTTATATAGATGATTAGTACTAATATAAATAAGAAAATTTTCGATAGAATTGTTTTAACTAATATCTACCTTATTATTGATGCCAATGTTATTTATCTTATTAAATTCCAGTTATAATCGAGAGGTCTTGGGTGGATTGTATGGGACTGCATTTCTACAGACAAAAAGAAATTGCAGGAAGACACATAAAATGAGTTGTGGTTGAGTTGACTTTTACATCCATTTACATTGTGGAAAGTAGTTAAGAGTCATAACAATAAAGTTATGGTTGAATATGAAAATTATAAGTTAGACGTGTAGAATTGTGGGGTAACAAGATATTGCTATATGTAGATGAATATAAGTGTTTAAAGAATATTAAATGGTGTTTCTAAAAGTAAAGATCGGGAGCTAAGTGTTGACATCCAATATGAAAACATGTATTTGGTGGTATACGAAGAAAGACCGGTTTACCAAAGTGAAACAACCGATTAAGCCGATTGAAGGGTTCTTAATGAACATAATAGATTATATATAAGAGAAAAAGGGTAAGACCTAGCATTTTGAATGAAATGATAATATGTAGTAAATATCATTTTTATTGTCTAATGCGAAATTATCTATGTTATTTCAAACTGGATGTATTTAAACTTTCTCTTGCGTTTGCATTTTGAGACCCATTCGTTTTTAGTATTGATTATAATTCTAGGGAAAATAATAATTTTAACTGCTTCGGACAATTTTTAGATCCTGGTGTATAAGATTTTGCTTTTTTTAGTATATCTCATTTAATAGAATAAGGAATCTCCTAGAGTGTTAGGTTTTTAACTAAGGTAGTTAACGATTTTGCTGGGATTGTAAAAATATTATCTCCTAAAAATATTTTGTAAAACTTGAAACCAAAATATTGATTAATCTATGATCTAATTCATCTCGCTATTCGGATATATCCATCCAGCGCGGCCGTAGACGAGATTGAACTATCTGCACAAGTTTGTAGTGTAATTCAAATCTTGTCGGTAGAAATATTTGATACTTCGCCAGGGCTATCAAGGGTATTTTTATCGTGACGCCATCACTAGACGGGGTGCCTAAGACAGTCCTATCTCCTCTCGAGAGAAGGATAGGCGGCGCGAGTTTCTCAACCTGATATTTTATCTCGCGGTACATACAGCACCTAGCCTTCCCAAATGGTCACCCATCTGGTACTGGTCAGGCTCAATGTTGCTTAATTTCGGTGATATAGTGAGAACCGGTGTGTCAACGTCATTATGACGTATAAAACCGTATATATGTTGATTTTATAAAATTATTTTTATATAATGTCTTGAATTAAAGTTTTAAATGGAAAAGTCAAATATCATACTTCAATTGTGCTTTAAACGGAAACATTCATTTCGAACTCGTCTCTGGCATATCAAAAGATCTACCGTTGATTATATGTGTCGGTCCTTTCGGCTTTTGTGGTAATAAAACTTCTCAAATGTACTTGTGATGTAGGCTGTGTATATTGTTAACTTTGATCAAAATCGCCTGTTCCTACTTTCATTGGATTTATTCAATTATCGATTACCGATACTGATCGAAGACATTCCGATACAAAACCTATTCAACAACTCTGCCAGGCACATGAAGTACTTTCGTGTAAAATTTAATAAAAATCCGCCCAGCCGTTTTTGAGTCTATAGGAGACGAACTCACACGCACATAGACACACACACACAGAGAAAGTTCATTTTATATAATAATAGAGATATTAGAGATATATATGTTTTGGAAAAAATGTGCTTTTTCAATTGTATTCATTCTTAATCTATACCAATCCTTATATTCGTCTGAATATATCTAATTTAACAACAAGTGGATGAAAAAACAGCTATTAGATGGAACAGCTTTGTATTTTAAATACGAAGATTTTATTCATCTTACCATTTATTTCTTTTGGCATGTCAAAATTTCCAAATTTTTAATAGCACCTGTTTCATAACGCAGAAATAATCCGCTATTATTATGTCAATACCGGATTTTTCCGCGTTGAATCATCAGAAAAATTAGAATTTTTAAACTATAAAAAGAAAAGAATTAGGCATGATCACATAAAGCTGAAAAATTTTTGAAGAATAGTTGCAATGCGTGATATGGTATTGAAGCCATATTTGATTTATTATACGTATTGATATATATATATATATATATATATATATATATATATATATATATATATATATATATATGTCAACTATGCCGAACCAATGAATGGAATTCATTACCTTACACAGTGGACTATTAGTCAGGTATAAGTGAATGACAATTATTTGCAATATTAGTTATACTAGTGAATAAACCTCAATTGTTTGTGAATTATAAAGAATCAGAAATATTAATATATGTCAGATATAACTTCTTTTTAATTATCTGACTAGCAGGGAGACACAACGCTGTCCAGGATTAAATGAAAATCAACAAATGCTTCACCCTCCCATACCTTTATTGTCATCGAAATCGGTGTAATCGCCATCGATTTATTGCCTGCTAAAGTTACGGACTCCATCCTCACGCAGTGGAGGAAGCTTATAATGCCTCCTTGCAGTGACTTAGTCCACAGTACGTAATAGTCTACATTATACTGTAGAGAATCCACTATTTGTGTTATAAAATTATCTGTAAATAATGGCTTCACTTAAAGTTTCAAATGCAAGTCAAGTATCATGATTCAAATATGCTCTAAACAAAAACTTTTATTTATTTTGAGCGCGCCTCTGTCTTATCAAAGAACCAACTGTTGATTTTATGAAATTGTTTTTACATAATTACTTGAACTAAAGTTAAAAGTACAGAAGACAAGTATTATGGTTCAATTGTGCTTTAAAAAACATTCATTTCGAACGCACCCCTTTCTTATAAAATAATCTACAATTGACTTTATAGGTTGGACATTTCTGCTTGTGCATTGATAAAACTTCTCAAATGAACTTGTGATGTTAGGTTGTATAAAAGTGCTAACTTTGGTCAAAATCGAGCTTCCTTTATTAATCGAATTTTCGATTATTAACTTTCGATACTTATCAAATGCTTTCCAATACAAAACCTACATAAGAGCACTCCTAGACACCAAATACCTTGGTGTAAAATTACACAAAAACTGGCCAAGCCGTTTCCGAGTCTTTAGGGGACGAACTCACACAAACACACACAAAGTTCATTTTATGTAATTGATAGATAGATAGATAGATAGATAGATAGATAGATAGATAGATATTGACATCAAATTATGACAGTTACTCTCGTAAAAAAAAAATAAAGTACTTTGGTAATATACTTGACAATATTGTATTATTGTAATATACGAGGTATGATTTATTTAAAGTACCAAAGCATCAAGTAGTAAAGTCAATCATGTTTACTTTTAAATATCGATTAAAAAAACAGAAGAAATGAAATTTTAAAAGGTGAAGATGCAGTGGTGAAGCAAACAGCCCTGGACGAAATCGAAAAAGAACTGTAATTTGGGAATAATATATATATATATATATATATATATATATATATATATATATATATATATATATATAGAGAGAGAGAGAGAGAGAGAGAGAGAGAGAGTCAGTCTAATAAAATTATCTCACTTTTGTCCTTTCAATGCAACAATTATAGGAAAATGAATGGCATAGAAAATTGCCTCTCTCCCATAAAAAAGACAATTTCTTTTAAATAAAAAGCTGATAAGCAGTTCCAACATGCAAAATGAGAAAATTTGATACTTGGAAAGCATTATACTTATAGCTAACTCTACTATAACAAGTCTTTAACAGGAAACATACACAACATCCTCATAAAATAATAACTATTTAAGTTGACTCATTATGCCCCACTGACCAATTTGTCTAAGTCAATCCTAAAAGTTTAAGGGAAAACACAAAAATAATAAAAACTAAATAAAAAAATGAAATGATTATTCAGGTAACATTTTTTTTTTCGAACAAACAAAGGGAAATTCTACTTTTAACATTCTGGAGTCTGTGTTCGTGTTTGATAGTTTAGGTCTAGTATATATATATATATATATATATATATATATATATATATATATATATATATATATATATAAAGTGAACGTGTCTGTGTGTCTGTGTGTCTGTGTACATTTCCCTACGCAATAACTCTGTCAATTTTTAGTCTACAGACTCGAAATTTGATATACAGGGTACTGAGATTTGGGTAAATCGATGTGATCGGGTTTCGGCCAAAAATTCGGTTGTTAAGGAGTCAAAGTTCAACGATTTGATCTTTAAGAACTCTACCAAACTGCTCCGACAATTTTGGGTCTAAACACTTGAAATTTTAGATATAGGTTTATTGGACATGGATCTAACTTAATAACTTGATTCGAGCCCCAAAAATAAATGTTAAGGGGTCATAATAGGGGTCAAAGTTAAACAAATTGACCGCGTTTTTTTGTTCATCATACACCTCATAATACTCGGGCAACGCCGGGCACTCATGCTAGTATATTTATAAAAGTGAACGTGTCTGTCTGTCTCGGTGTCTGTCTGTGTGTCTGTGTACATTTCCCTACGCAATAACTCTGTCAATTTTTAATCTACAGAATCGAAATTTTGCTATTAAGGGGTCAAAGTTCAACGATTTGACCTTTGAGAACTCTACCAAACTCCGACAATTTTGGGTCTAACCACTTGAAATGTTAGATATAGGTTCCTTGGACATGGATCTAACTTAATAACTTGATTTGAACCCAAAACAATAAATGTTAAGGGGTCATAATAGGGCTCAAAATCAAAACAATTGTCCACTTTTATTTATTTATTTATTTATTTATTTTTGCTCAACATACACATCCAAACATCCAGCCAACGCCGGGCAACTATGCTAGTATATATATATGTAATGGAAGTGGTTCCTAATCTAGGAGTGTGCCCCTAGAAAGCTATGCAGACAGAGCCCACATAAAACTTCAAACATGTCCTATTTTGTATTAAATCTAAATCATATCTATAAAAATATCAAGAAAATCATATCTATAAAATTCTCCACGCTCCTCTGCGTGCCGAACCTTTCTAGTAAGGATTAAAAGAGCTTCTAGGAGAATTTGAACTGCTTTCTAATCAATGCTTTTAAACGTTACACTACGTCATGGAAATGTGGAGGTTCAATCTTTACTACAGGCGATGATTATTAAGAATTTAGTAGAAATTAACACTCCTCATGGATGACGGAACGAGAACAATCTACTCTCGTGGATTAAATAAAATGTTCAGTTCAAAATTACGTACAAGTTAACCAGTTTGAAATAAAGCTTCCCAAGTTCAAAAAGATGCACCTATGAAAGTCAGAGGTTACATCAACATTGTGAAAATAGCAGCCAAGGTGAGAACAATAGTCCAAATAATCCAAATAATTCATATTCTCATTAAAAAAAAAACTCCGAAACATAAAACGCAATTTATATGACTACATTTAGTACAACTTTTCAACATGTTTTGATTTTTTTTTTTTTTTTTTTTTTTGTAAGTAGTTATCTCCTTATTTGCTTTCAGAATCAGTTAATCATAGGGGAGGGAACTACGTGAAGGCTGTCAACACTCATAGTGAAAGTGGTGCTACAGTCAAACACTGTACGCCGAGTTGTAAATCCGTGCCGGAAGCCACGTCACCTGGGCCACCTCCCAACAGTTTCAATTAACTTTGCTAAAAGATCAGGTCTTACCGCAGTTAAGTAAAACGTGTGTTTATTTATTTTTTTCATGTTTAAAAAAGCAGTCGATAAAACCTGTTTGTATGTTTTTTCTTCAAATCATTCAACGTTGTTGTTCAACATGTGACAAATAATGAAAATAATCGTTGGCGAATGTTGTTTGTCACAAATGTGTTTATCGATATTCAATAGATTTACTGTGTAAAGATGAGTTCTCGCGAATAACAGAAAGTGACAGAAAGTGACAGAGGTTTGGTTGCTTGATTCATTGAACTCTGTCAAGGTTATATATATATATGTGTGTGTGTGTGTGTGTGTGTGTGTGTGTGTGTGTGTGTGTGTGTGTGTGTGTGTGTGTTACATTGTGGATGCGCGTATGTTTGATAGCGGTTACATGAGCTAGTATCAATCTTGAGTCGGGTGAACGTTGCAGAGCGAAGTAATACGAAAGTTACCAGGAAAAATAACAGGCAGAGATAGTCTATAGTGGTCAACTCCAAAGTATGAAATCAAGATAGAAAATTTACGATTGATAAATCCGACCCTGAACGAGCTGCAGTTTTACTTCTTTATTTTTGCTTCTCACCGTAACATATTTCCTTATGTTCTCTGTTGGTGAAGGATCAATTTTTGCAGTTTTTACGTAGCTCTTTTTTGCTACTTTTTTCTGCAATATGAGGCCTTGTGCCCTGCTCGCTTGCATAAGTCACATGTTATTTTCCTTTGGTACTGACATGCAATGTACCCATGAGGTCCTCCACATTTGCTACAAGGGGTCCTAGGATTTTGTCTCTCCTGATAATTTTGTGAAGGGTTCTTCTTGCCTCTTCGTTGGTAATTGCTGGCGGGCAGGTGTCCTTTATTTTGGAAGCATATTTTTTTAATGGTCGCGATACCTGCTTCCGCTGTTTCGGGAATCTTGCTTCATTGCAACGAACCGCTGACAATCTTCAGCCAGTTGCTGAAGCGTCAAATCAGGTTCGAATTCCAATTTATTTAGAGCACGACGCTTATATCGGCGTCTTTTGTGGCTATCAAACCTTGTGTGAATATTAAGCACTTGAAATTGTCTGTCGTTAATGACGACAATTTGAAATCGTCACAGTGCTTATTAACTATAGACACAAATGTCGTGTAGTCCTGCCTCTTCTTCCGTGTAAGATTCATGCATTTTCATCTTTTATGAAAAGGGCTTCTTTTTGGACAGTATAACTCCATTAACAGTTTGACTGTCTCGTCAAGCAACAATTCGTTGTTTTTTCTTGGTAAGATATAGTCCACGAATTTGTTATGTTCGGATGTACCTAACTTCCGTAGCAATAAACGAACCTTCTTTTGATCCGTCCATGCACTGCAATCAACTTTAAAAAAAGGTCTTCAAATCTTCTTAAATATGCCTCAAACGTTAGATCTTCCTCAGGAACATAGTGAAATGTATCAATAGCTGACCAGATCCCATTTTGGGAAAAAACCGTGCTGGTTTCTTCTCCACTGTCCTTATTCACTAAAACTTACGTTATCAAATCCATTTTTTTTATCTGATTGGTTTTGTTGGTCTAAATGTGATTTTTCAATTCCAATATTTGTTCATTCATTACTTTCCTTTCTCTTTCCTCGAAGAATTTCATTAACTCTAACTGCTTTTCCAATATTTGTTCGTTTATTTTTTTTTCTTTTCTCTTCCTTGTTTTCCTCGAAATATTTTATTAAATTTAACTGTTTCTCTTCGTTTTGCCAAATGCTCTTCTCGGAACCTTTTTTTCAAGTTCTAATTGTTGACTTTGTTGGAATTTCACCATTTCCAAAATTTGTTTTGCAAAATCGTCCATTTTTTACGGTATGGAATCACTTAATATGACAAAATGAGTTTTTTTTCAGAAACAACACAATTCGTTGATTTGCTTTTCCTATAGTACCAACTCTATAGAAAAAAACCTTTGCAAAATTCGTACTTGGTTATTTAACGAATATTTCTTTTTCGTATATTTCCGAGTATTTTCTCTTGCGTGACAATTAAGTTCGTTTTTTTTATCTTTTGTTATCAAACGATGAACTCCTAATTAGTTTGTTGGTGAAAGGGGCCCCTAGAGTTTGTTCGTATATTATTTCAAAGCGCTGTCTAGTTTTCGTACCGTTCAAAAGTTTTATATATATATATATATATATATATATATATATATATATATATATATATATATATATATATATACCACTTGAAAAGGAGCTGACACTTATATTGTTGCTCATTTTTAAATCTTAGGCTTTTATTTTTATTGGTAACAACTTACGTACAATTGTTTTGACCCAATGTCGCAATATAAATATATAATTAATTCATTTAGTTGATGTATTATAATTTTGCCCAACTAGATAAGCTCATCAGTGCACTGGTAAACCATTTTTTAAGTTTTCACATCCTCTGAACAGGACTCTCTTATTTACGTGGCAAGTATTCACTTTTTTATCCACAACATGCATCAAATATTTATATAATCAATAGTTTATAACAAAGTACACTTGTTTTTACACCCTCTTAACTCATGTACGAGCAGCGATATTTCTTTGCTTGCTTTTGACCATGCTTCAATTTTCTAACCAGATAGTCAAGGAGTTAATTAACGGTTAACAACAACTTTTTATGTTTATTATTTTTCATTAATCAAATTACAAAATTTTGCCAACATGCATATTTGATTATTTTAAAGCTAAATAATTTTAAGCATGTACTTATGTTTACAACATCGTTATTATTTGCTTACATTTTTCGGTGCTAAACACAGAGTTTTCTGTAAGGTTCATATCAGGTTTTACAATTCAATTTCAAACTACTAACATTTTTTCCATTTTAATATTTTGCTAAGGACTATCCCTCTGAGGAGATGAGCCTATATCGAAAATCTATGGGTTAAGAAAAGTACTCTGAATTGTATATGAAAGTACTCTGAATTGTATATGAAGTGATCACCCACTTTTCGAAAAAGTAATTTCTTCATATCATGAAAACTTTCTTTTTGCGACGGAAACGGTTTGCAGATTCGTTTTTAGTACACTAAAATCTACAATAAAATATTTCGTTATATACGAACATGAGACGGGCCTTAAAGTAAAATAATACCGGATTTTTGGGGCAGATTTGCCGTTTAGTTGTACAAATATCCTCAAACCAGGTAATCACTAAAAGGGACTCTTAAAAGTCGTCATCTGTATCGAACAAAAGTTTAAAACCACTGATTATATGTCAGCCTACGTTACAGTAACATATATTTAGTGAGTTCCTAACAGTATTTTGTATAGTTTTTTTAGTTTAAACTCATTTTCCCAAAATTTCCCCAAACTTAACGTGTTCGATACGGTCTGCCGCCATTTGTATTTTTCAAATATACTGCATGTTTTTAAACCGATTAAACATTATACATTACATAAAAACACTACAATGTTATCCAGTTAGGTAGAACATTTACTTTTCTTGCCTTTGATAAAATTTATTTGTTATATATTTATTTTTTGACAACTTCTTTGTATGTGTTTAGTAATACAAACCCTTTTCATTTAATGTAACGTTTAGTCGGCTCGAAAAACGGTGTTTATCGGTGTGTTTGAAAGATACAAATTGTGGCAGACACTGTTGATTACGTTAAGTTTGAGAAAGTGAGTTAAAACTAAAAAACTATACAAAATACTGTCACAAACCCACCGATTATGCCAGCCTATGTCATGGTAACATATATATTCGGGGGGGTTTGACACTGTATTTTATAGTTTTTAGTTTTCAACTTACTTTCCCAAACTTAACGTATTCAACAGAGTCTGCAGCCATTTCTGTTTTTCGAGCCGATTAAAGATTTTGCATTACATAAAAACACTAAACAATTATTCAGTTAGGTAGAAATATAACTTACCTTACCTTTGCTTTCATTTATTTGTTTTTGGACAACTTTTTCGAATCTGTGTATAGTAACCCCCCCCCCCATCACTCAAATATCAATTACTAACTCACATTTTTCTATACAGAAAACAAAAAAAAACATTTAGCCTTTCAACATTTTTGCTACGTTCAGCTTTATCCACATGATTGACGGTAATTCCGAGAATCAGGATCCAATTCTGCAAGAGTACAATTTTTTTTTTCATTTTCGCCTTTTTTATTTTACTTTTTAGAGTGGATTGCTGTACTAAGAATATAAGACCCATGCATTTTCTATTTTTATTAGAATTTTCCATTACACCAAATTGAGTCACATCAACGCGTGGCAGGGTACAGCTAGTATATATATATATATATATATATATATATATATATATATATATATATATATATATATATAAAGGTGAAAATGTCTGTCTGTGTACATTTCCTTACCAAATAACTTTGTCAATTTTCGGTCTACAGTGGTATTGACTTTTGGGAAAATCGTTTTAATCCGTTTTCGCCCAGAAATTTGGCTTTCAAGGGGGCAAATTCGACCATTTAACATTTGAAAACTCTATCAAACTCCTCCGTCAATTTGGGGTCTAAACACTTACTTGTACATGGATCTAACTTGATAATTTGATTAGAGCCCAAAAAAATCAATGTAAAGAGTTCAAAATTGGGGTCAAAGTTTAAATATAATTTCACTTTTGCGGTGTCTACCAAATTACTCAGCAAATTTCTGGTCTAAACATTTGAAATTTTATATAAAGGGTATTCAGAGATAGGGCAAGCTTTTCAATTGGTTTGAGTCGAAAATTTGAGCTACCAAGTTCAAAAGATATGTCCTTTGCGGTGTCCAGCAAACTACTCAGCAAATTTTGGGTCTAAACATTTTAAATTGTATATAACGGGTACTCAGACATGCGGCAAGCATTTTAATGTGATTTGGGGTAATGATTTGGCTTCCAAAACGTAAAAATTTGAAGAGTTGATCTTCGCAGATTCTACCGTACTCCTCCGCCAATCTTGGGTCTAAACACTTAAATTTTAAATGTAGGTAACTTGAACATGGGTCAAACATTTTATTTTGATTTGAAACCAAAACAATAAATGTTAAGGGATCAAAATTGGGGTCAAAGTTAAAAAAATTACTTCTGCTGTCTATACCAAATTACTCAGACAATTTTTGGTCTAAACATTTAAAATTTTACATAAAAGTATATTCACAAATAGGGCAAGTTATGAACAGTACAAAGGGCTCGAGCAAAGCCGGGCAGAAATGCAAGCATTAAATAAGTTTGGTTTTGAGAGTAATAGTAAATTATTAGGAAATAATTTTGGGTTTGAGATTAATAGTGAATAAAGTGCAATTAAGTTTAGAGTTTAGAGTTATAGTAAATAAGTAGCAAATAATTTTGGGTTTAAGATTAATAGTGAATTATAAGTAAATAAGTTTGGAGTTAAGTAAAAAAGAATTAATTAATAGCAAATAATTTTGTGTTTGAGATTAATCGTAAATTAATAGTAAATACGTTTGGAGTTGGGAAAATATTAAATAAATAGTATATAATATTGGGTTTGAGATTAATAGTGAATTAATATCAAATAAGTTTGGAGTTAAAAAAAATACTAAATTAATAGCAAATAATTTTGGTTTGAGATTAATAGTGAATTAATAGTAAATAAGTTGGATTTGAGAACAATAGTAAATTAATAGCAAATAATTTTGGGGTTGAGATTTATAGAGAATTAATCTATCTATCTATCTATCTATAAAAGTGAAAAGTTTTGTCTGTGTCTGTGTGTCTGTCTGTGTACATTTCCCTACCAAATAATTCTTTCAATTTTCGGTCTAGAGACTCGAGATTTGACATAAGGGATATTGAGATTTGGGAAAATCTTTTTAATCTGTTTTCGGCCAGAAATTTGGCTTTTCAATGATTTGATCTTTGAAAACTCTATCAAACTACTCCGCCAATTTTTTATCTAAACACTTGAAATTTAAAATGTAGGTTCCTTGGACATGGATCAAACTTTTTAATTTGATTAGAGCCCCCGAAAATAAATGTTAAGGGTTCAAAATTGGGGTCAAAGTAAAAAAGAATTTTTACCTCTGCGGTGTCTACCAAATTACACAGCAAATTTCTGGTCTAAATATTTGAAACTTTACATAAGAGGTATTCAGAAATAGGACAAGCTTTTTAGTCGGTTTGAGTTGAAAATTTGAGCTGCCAAGGGGTCAAAGATCTAAAGATTTGACCGTTGCGGTTTCTAGTAAACTACTCAGTCAATTTTGTGTCTAAACAGTTGAAATTTATGCATAACAAGTATTAAGACATTTGGCAAGCATTTTAATCAGTTTTGGGGCGAAAATTTTGCTTCCAAAGGTCAAAGTTGAAAGAGTTGATCTTTGCAAACTCTACCAAATTCCTCTGACAATTTTGGGTCTAAAGACTTGAAATTTAAAATATAAGTAACTTGGATATGGATAAAGCTTTGTATTTTGATTTGAGACCATAATAATAAATGTTAAGGGGTGAAAATATCGGTCAAATGTAAAATTAATTCCCTTCTGCGGTCTCTACGAAATTACTCAGACAAATTTTGGTCTAAACATATGAAATCTTACATAAAGTGTATTCACACGTAGGGCAAGTTTAGAACAGTACATAGAGCCCAAGCAAAGCCGGGCCTGAATGTAAGTAGTAAATAAGCTTGGTGTTGAGAGTAATAGTAAATTAATGGCAAATAATTTTGAGTTTGAGATTAATTGGGAATTAATAGTAAATATGTTTTGTAGTTGAGAACAATGGTAAATTGGTAGCAAATAATTTTGTGTTTGAGATTAATAGTAAATTCATAGTAAATATGTATGGGCTTGAGAACAATAGTAAATTAATAGAAAATAATTTGGGGTTTGAGATTAATAGTGAATTAATAGTAAATAAGTGTTGATTTAAGAGTAATTGTAAATTTGTATCAAATAATTTTGGGTTTGAGATTAATAGTGAATTAATAGTAAAATGTTTGGAGTTGAGAAAATAGTAAATTTGTAGCAAATAATTTTGGATTTGAGATTAATAGTGAATTAATAGTAAATAGGTTTGGATTTAAGAATAATAGTAAATTAATAGCAAATACTTTTGGGTTTAAGATTAATTGTGAATTCATCTACCTTTATGTGAGTACAATCATATTAATATATATATATATACATATGCATACAAACTTATTAAGAGTACATAGGGCACGGGCAAAGCTGGGCTGAACTGCTAGTATATATATATATATATATATATATATATATATATATATATATATATATATATATGTATGTATGTATATATGTATATATATATGCGTATGTATATATGTGTGTGCGTGTGTGTGTGTGTTCGTGCTTCGTTGTCAGTAAAGATAGAAACTACTGAGGAATAGAGGCGATTCACTTTTTATGTCCAAATTCCCTTAAAAAAATTCTCAGAAAGATCTGCTTTCCATTTCTTTTCATTCTTTATTCCAACAGGTCAACTGACATCTCGGCTCAACCAATGAAAATTAGGCCCTTTGTCTGCCTACGACTGTCAGCCGATCATGAGTGAAAAATCGACATAACACATCACAGCACGACTCCATATTTCTCAAGTAAAATTCAATTTTTCTTTCTCACTCCATCGCCACTACGCGGGCACTTTTCTGCACATACGTAGACACATTATCACATCTCAAATGTAAACGCTTATTTTATTTTCATTAATCAGTCTCACTACAACCATACAGACACAACACTGCAAACACACGCATAGTAATATTCTCACTTTATTCAATGGTTTCTAATTGATTTAACCATTATACACAGAACTATGAATATTTGAGTAGTTTCTATTGTGAATTAAAAATTCAATGATAATGCTTATTAAACTGTAATTACACGAAGTATTTACACAGAAATTTGAAGAAGAAGAAAAGAAATCAAATAATAATAAATCAAATTATAAGAAATAAATTGTTAAACAAAATTAGGTATGTGTATATACGTATATGTGTATATGTATATATATATGTGTGTGTGTATATGTGTATATATATGTACATGTGTATATGTGTATATATGCTTATTTGTATATATGGATATGTATATGTGTATATATGTATGTCGCTGTATGTACAGGACTCACGCCTAAACTAATTAACTAATCATCATGAATTTGAAGTAGAATTGCTAGATAAAATCATGCCTAATGTGCATTCTATTTGGTTTAATTTAGTTTCATGCAAAATGGTAAACGACTGTTGCGATAGTACAAAATTATTTGTTGCGGTTATCAAAAGAGATAAAAAGTAAATCTCAATGTACTTGTTATTAAGACTCAACGTAAAGGGATAGTTACTGATAATGTCTTGTGCGAAAACTCATAGTAATCGAGTGAATAATAATAATAATAATAATAATAATAATAATAATAATAATAATAATAATAATAATAATAATTTAAATAATAACGAACATACTATAAACAATTGTAATAATAACAATAATGACAATAATATTAATAATAACAATATTATCATAAAAACAATCATAATAATTATAATTATAACAATAATAATATTAATAACAACAACAACAATACTAATAATAACAATAACAATAATAATAATAACAATAACAATAATAATAACAATAACAATAATAATAATAACACCAATGATAATAACAACAATAATAACAAAAACTATACTAAAATAATAACATTAACAATAACAATAATACAAACAACAATGAAAACAACAATAATAACCATAAGTATAACAATATTAACAATAATAATAAATCCAACATTAAAAACAATATATAATAATATAACAATATATATATATAATAATTATAACAATATATATAATAATAATAATAAATCCAACATTAAAAACAATATAACAACAATAATAACAATAATAATAACAATAACAATAGTAACAATAAAACAACAATAACAAAAATAACAATAACAATAATAACAATATGGGTTAAGGAAAGTACTCTGAATTGTAATAACATAATAACAACAATAATAACAACAATAATAATAACAATAATAATAACAATAATAACTATAATAATAAGAACAATAATGACTACAATAATAACTAAAATTATAACAATGATAATAACAGCAACAATACTAATAATAATAACAATAATAATAACAATAATAACAATAATAATAACAATAATAATAAGGATAATAATAATAATAACAATAATAATAACAATAATAACAATAGCAACAACAATAATAACAACCACAATAGCAATAATTACAACAATAGCAATAACAATAATCGCAACAACATTAACAACAATAATAATAACAAGACAATAAGAATAATAGCAATAACAACAACAATAATAACAACAACAATAATCACAATAACAACAATAATAACAATCACAATAACAATAATTACAACAATTATAATAACAATAATCGCAACAACATTAACAACAATAATAATAACCATATAATAAGAATAGCAACAATAATAATAGCAATTATAATAACAACAATAATAATAACAATAATAACCTGCGAACACTAACCAGTCAAATGGAAGTTACAATAGAACTAAAACAAAGGGACAACTAGGAGAATTGAAACCGCAAAAATTGTCAGTAATTACATCACCACGCTTCAAAAAAAAAACATGGTGATCACGGTTTCGGCCGGTGCCACAGTAAATGAACGTGAAGAAGAAGAAGAAGAAGAAGAAGAAGAAGAAGAAGAAGAAGAAGAAGAAGAAGAAGAAGAAGAAGAAGAAGAAGAAGAGTACTAATCAAATCTCAACTTAAAGATTGCGAAGAAAACTGGGATTTGTTGGAAGTTTATTTTATTTTGCCACACAAATTGCGATAACGGAAGTTTATGAAGGTTATCGAAGTTGGTGGAGAGAACTCGATATCTGGGAAGACTCCAGGGAACAACAAAGATTGTTGTCAGTGAATAATAATAATAATAATAATAATAATAATAATAATAATAATAATAATAATAATGATAATAATAATAATAATAATAATAATAATAATAATAATAATAATAATAATAATAATAATAATACGGAACTGGCCAGAAAGATGAAAGGGATATGGAACATAAAGAAAGTGAAGATAACACCAATAATTATAGGAGCACTAGATACAATCACAGAAAACTTCAAGAAAAAAAATGGAATAAATTAGAATCAGTGGGAAAGCAGAGAAGATACAACGAACAGCAATAATGAAAACGGCTGAAATCCTAAGGTAAGCCTAGAAAGTGGAAACACACATAAACTATGAACATTAATCGGCAACTTAAACAGAAAGAAAACAAAAACTGAACCAAGAAAAGTAAAAATACAAAATCTTAATTACGCTCCTCCCTAAAACAAAAGTGTATTGTCGGCACAGACTGAGACGACACCAAATTGAGAAAGGCTAAACAGGACGAAAAGAATGAGAACGGAAAGTTCTAACCAGACCTCTATTGGAACAGTGTGGTGTGGACTAGAACTTTCAGAGGCTTATTGTCACTGAAATTCCAGTGAATACCATGACCATTGCAAGCGAGAAATCAATGGCATGCGGTTGTTACAATAATGCAAAATCATGCGGAAAGATTGCTGAAAAAAGTAAAAGTTTCTGAAAATCTAGGGTGACTTGTTGTCACCTAGACCCCAGGGAAAACCACCAGTTGTTGTCAGTAAGTAACTAGTGATGATTTGTTTCGTGAGAGTTCCTAGTAAGTAAAAAATAAATAAATAAATAATAATAATAATAATAATAATAATAATAATAATAATAATAATAATAATAATAATAATTAGTCCTGCGAGAGGGGACTGGTATGTATAGAAGACTGTGTGAATGACACCAAAAAAAAGAACTAGAAAAACACATAATGTAAAATTCTGAAAGGATAATTATAGCAGCGAGAGACACTGAAAAAAAAGCAACAAAACCGAAAACAGAGACAAGGGATAAGACAAGAAAATAAAACTGGGAAGAGAAACAACTACACGAAAGATTCGTAAGGATGACAAAAGATGAGAATAACGAAAGCACGTTGACATAGATGAGAAAAGGACACGTAAACAGAGAAACTGAATCAGTGATAACAGCTGCACAAGATAACTTGATAAGAACCAACCACATCAAAGCAAAGATCGACAAAACACAAGAAAACAGCAAATGCAGACTATGTGGATAAAGATTAAACGATAAACAATATATTAAGTTAATGTGGCAAACTAGCCCAAAAGGAATACAAAAACAGGCACGACCAAGTGGGAAGAGCAGTACACTTGAAATTGTGCTATAACTGCATCTCGAACGTGCAGACAAATGGTACAAGCATAAGCCAGCAACAGTAACTGAAAACGAGAATCACAAAATCCTATGGAACATGGACATACAAACGGATAACCCCATCCAAGCAAGAAGACCGGATGTCGTAATAATTAACAAGATAGAAAAGTCCTACCAAATCGTAGACTTTGCTGTTCCAACTGACCACAGGACAAATATCAAAGAAAAGAAGAAACGGAACAAATATACAAAGCTAGTAAAAGAACTGAAAGGGATATGGATGATAAAAACATCAAGATAGTACTTAGAATAGTAGGAGCACTAGGAACAATTCCGAAAAACTTTGAAAAAAGAATGGGAGAAATTGGAATCAGATTAATGACTGGGGAGATACAACGAATAACAATAATGAAAACAGCTGAAATATTAAGGAAAACTCTTGAATGCGGGGACTAATACACATGAGCCACACGAACGAACCAGACGAACTCCTGCAGAGACAAAGCATAAAGAAGCATTGCATGGAACAAAGAACATTGAACACGCATATCTATAAGTTCTCTATCCCCTGCCTCATCCTTTCTCCATCCTCTCCCATTACCCAATCACCGCCCCCCCCACGAGAGAATTGTGCCAAATAGCCGAGAAGGGTCCAGGAGGATGGAAAGACCGAAGAGAGCACTGGCCAGACCTCCGCTGGACAAGTGTGAAGAGAACTGGGACCTTGGGGAGGATTACTGCCACTCAACTTCCAGTGGAGACTAATGGCCGCTGCTAGCGAGAAATCGATGATAATAAACACAGCCAGAAACTTAAGCCAGAATATGCGAATGGAATTAGGCATGGAAATGTGCGCACTGCTGATCATGAGAAGGGAAAAACTGGAAGTAATGGAAGGTATGAAACTCCCCAATCAAACGGGGATGAGGGCAGTAGGTGAACATGATAGCTACAAATATTTGGGCGTTCTGGAAGATTACACTATCAAAGCAACAGCAATAAAAGAGAAAATTGGAAAGGAATACCCTAGAAGAACAAGGAAACTCCTCAAAACTAAACTATATAGTAGAAACCTAATTACAGGTATAAACACATGGGCGGTGTCACTAAGTAAGATACTCTACACCATTTATAAGTTGGACTAAAGAAATAGTGAGGCGTTTCGACCAGAAGACCAGGAAACTTATGACTATGCACAAAGCACTACACCGAAAGAGGGCAGGTTTGTATAGAATACAAACTATCCCTCTTTCGGTGTAGTGCTATGTAAATGACACAAGAAAATAATTAGAAAAATAAATAAATCAGAACACCCAAAGAATAATTACTGCAGCAAACGACACTGAAAAACAAATAAGACAGAAACAGAAGAAACGTGGGATAAGACGAGAAAAGAAAAATGGGAAGATAAACAACTACACAGACAATTCACAAGGATGACAAACGATGAGACTAACGAAAACACTTGGACATAGCAACGAAAAGGAAAATAAACAGAGAAACTGAATCCCTAATAACAGCTGCACAAGATAACGCGATTAGAACTAACCACATAAAAGAAAAGATCAAGACATAAGAAAACAGCAAATGCGGACTCTGCAGGCAAAGAGCCGAAACAATAAAACACATAATAAGTGAGTGCAGCAAACTAGCCCAAAAAGAATATCATAATTAACACGATCAAGTGGGGAAGACAGTATACTGAGAATTATGCAGACAACTGAATCTTGAACATCCAGACAAACTGACAGCAGTACTTGAAAATGAAAGTCACAAACTCATATGGGACATGGATCTACAAACGCAAAAATCCATCCAATCAAGGACACCGGATATCATACTAGTAAACTAGGAGGAAGAGACCTGTCAGATTGTAGATTTTTATGTTTTAGCAGACCACAAAATGAAGATCAAGGGGGCGAAAAAGCGGAGCAAATACATTGAACTGACCAGAGACTTCAAAGGAATCTGGAAGATGGAGAAAGTTAGGATAACACCAAAAATAGTAAGAGCGCTAGGAAGAATACTAAGAAACTTTGAAAAGAGAATGGGAGAGATTAGAATCAGAGGGATGACTGTCAAAATACAACAGATAACAGTAATGAAAACTGCTGAAATATTAAGGAACCCCCTTGAATGCGGAGACTAATACACCTGACCTACAGGCACAAACCGGACATACAGAAAAAGCTAAAAATGTAAAACACAAAAGAATATCACATATTTGTAAGTAATTTACCTCCGATTTTTTTAGTGTGTCATCAAAACCTGACGCCATACTAAATAAGCGAAGGAGGAGGTCAAGGAAGATTTTAAAAAAAAGACCAAGGAGACAAAGCACTAGTCAGACCTCTGCTGGATGATTGCAAAGAGAACTGGGATCTTGGGGAGTTGGCTTTTTCCCACCCAAATTCCAGTGAAGACCAATGGTTGCCGCCAGCGAGAAATCAATGATAATTATCATTGATTATAATCGGCTGTTATGATAACGCAAACCCATCTGCAATGGTTATCAAAAGAGGGATGTACTGGAAACCTTGGAAGACTTGTTATCACTCAGACTCCAGATAATTTTACAAGTTGTTCTCAAAGAGCAATCTTTGATGATGGCCTGTGTGACTATTTCTAGTGAAGAAGAAGAAGAAGAAGAACAACAACAACAACAACAACAACAATAATAATAATAATAATAATAATAATAACAATGATGATGATGATGATAATAATAATAATAATAATAATAATAATAATAATAATAATGGACATACAGACGGACAAACCCATCCAAGCAAGAAGACCAGATGTTGTAATAATTAACAAGAAAGAGAAACCCTGTCAAATCGTAGACAGCTGACCATAGGGTGAGTTTGACAGAAAAGGAGAAACGAAGCAAATACACAGAGCTAGTCAGAGAGTTAAAAGGGATTTGGATGATGAAGAAAATCAAAATAGTACCGATAATAATAGGAGCACTAAGAATAATTCCGAAAAACTTTGAAAAAAGAATGGCAAAAATTGGAATCAGAGGAATAGCTGCAAAAATACAACGCATAACGATAATGAAAACGGCTGAAATATTAAGGAAACCCCTAGTATGCGGAGAATAACACAAGTCAATATAACAAAGAAGCGTTACAGGGAATGAAGAACGCCGAAGCTGTATATCTACAAGTTCTACACCACCATCATGCATCCCCCCCATTGTTTCATCACCGTTTCCCCCCAATAGAAAAGTGATACCAAAGAGCCGAGAAGGGTCAAGGAGGATGGAAAGCCCGAGGAGAGAGCGCTGGCCAGACCTCCACTTGACAAACGCAAAGAGAACTGGGATCTTGGGGAGGCTTAGTGCCACTCAAATTCCAGTATAGACCAATGGCCACTGCCAGAGAGAAATCAATGGTAAGAGGCTGTTGCGATGACGCAAATTTATTTGTAAATGCTATCGAAGGAGGTGGAGAGAACTGGACGTCTGGGGAGACTTGTTGTCACTCAGCTTCCAGAGAACACCATAGGTCTCTAATCAGATCGATTGTTGATTCGTGTGAAAGCTCCATGTGAGACAATAATAATAATAACTAGCAAGATCTGTAGAAATTCCACAGCAGCATCTTTCATATATAACATATTGCTGCTGGACATTCTATGAGCGTTCAGCGTGAATGAAGACACCATCATATCATTCTAGCCTTTTTGTTAAAATTGTATCGTCCCCCCTTACTAAAATAATTACTTTGATATATTGTCTGGGATGATGATTTCATTACAAATGCACCAATCAATTAACTCACACTTCATCATTTTTCATAAATCTTGGATACCTTACTAATTTCGACAATAATTTTTCATAATTTTAACCCACATTATTGCCCAACCTTACTAAAATAATAACTTTGATATATTATCAAAATTATAATAAAATAATGATGTAATGCTTAGTGCGTCAACGGTTTCAGCTGTTTCCGGGACTGATTTCATATCCCCCCACCCACTGTTAAAAATATACATAAAATAAAGTAATGTTTAAATCGTAAACAGTTTCAGCCATTTCCGGGACTGACTTCATACCCTCCACTTCACTGTTAAAAATATACTTGAAATAAAGTACTGTTTAAATCATAGCAGCTTTTCGAAATTAACACTGTTAGTGATTAGGCAACCATTACTTCAACATGAATTTCTAAGTGTAGTATCAGTCTCAGCATTCCAGTTAATTTGATAATTATATATATATTCGAGAGAATTGTGTTATTTGTTCACCTACAGAATAACTAATAAAAGCAATTATTTCTTAACAACTTTTGTATGTACCAGAAAGATAAAATCCTAAATTTTATAGAATAAAAACAAAATAATATAAAACAATATATGGAATTGTTAATCGAATTTGAAATTTTAATTTATATCCTAAAAAATCAATGGACACTTTTTTCACACTCATATTAAATATTTTTTAATGTTTTAAAATCAAACTATTTTTATGCCTAAATAAAAATTGAGAACATTTGTTATAAGAATATGTAAAGTTAAAGTTATGAATAAAAAAAGCAAAGAAATAATTACATCTTTAATGTAATTAATTTTATTTTGTTTCGATAGACAAATAATAGAATTATTTCTGTTTATTAAACAAATAAGAAAATAGAAAATTAAATAAAACCAATAACAACTATTATGAACCAATGTCAAATCACTTGCACATATTTTTTAAATATAAAAAAAATACTATCAACATGCCCCCCTTTTTTATTATGAAATAAAAAAGCCTATTTGAAACAGTAAACAGGTCTTTTTTTAGTTTGGGGAAATTTTTGCAATGTAAATCGTTTAATTGATCTGTCAAAGATACAGAGTTACTTTAAAAGAAAGACAGATAAATATTAAACGACCGTCATTTGGAAGAAAAAAAATGTAAGCGTGACACACAAAATAACACACACTATCGCATTGATATATAAAGTATATAGAAGATAGCCGATTCCGTGTAAATTACATGAAATGATATTTTCAATACTAATTATCTTGCACCTTACTTGTACATGTTTGGATAAAATGTGATGAGATTTGAGTTGTCTATATAATTTAAAAATGAACAATACATGAAATAATTTACAAAACTTCTTTATATACAATATTTCAAGTGAAGGTTGTTCATCTCTGGCCATGAGTAGATTTATTCCGAGGACAAATTTTCACTTTTACACTGTTCATAGACCTTGCTCGTGAGAAGGTTACATAAAGTTGTTCATGAGTAAAGCAAGGTTGTGGTAGGTAGATCCCAACTTTATCGAATGTCTGTCCTTGAGCTTTATTAATTGAATATGATAGGCGGACGGGAAATTGAATCCTGTGCTGAACAAATGGAATATTTGCGTCACTGGGATTAAGTTTAATTCTTGGAATTAAAACTCGTGCCTGAGCATTAAAGCCACTTATGATTGAAGCAAGAATACTGTCGTTATGAAGCTCCAATACTTCTAAACGTGTTCCATTGCATAGTCCTTGCGTGAATGACAGGTTGCTAAGCAGCATAATAATAGATCCAACTTTGAGATTGAGACGATGAGGAGGCATCCCCAAAGGCGTAAGTGAAATTATGAATTCCATCGGATAATTATTAGCTTCCATTTCATTGCCTGTTGATACTGAATCTGTACTTAGATATGTTTTGCTCTCAGTTGGTTGTCTTCGTAGAATATCTTCATTAACTTCCAAACAATCTGCATTTTTGGGTGACAAAATAACTCTACTTTTCATTTCGTCTTGTGTACAATTATCAAATATGTCTGAGACTAAAGAGTCATTGCATACACATTGTTCTGGAATATCGACGTGTCAAGTTAACTATGAACTCGACCATTACCAATTTGTAATAGCCATTGTGAGAAAACTTGTTCATTTTCATTAGTCCTCATATTCTGAGAGAGCTTCAGTTGATGAAAATGGTGTCACATGAAAATGGTGAGACTTCTTTATGCATACATCCAATACTGCAGCAGGTGGAGCTCTAGGAACCACAGGCAGCATTTGCCTGAAGTCTCCTCCTAATATGATGACTTTACCACCAAATATACTATTATTTTTCATAATATCCTGTAAACAATTATCAATGGCATTCAATGCATATCGAGGGATCATTGACACTTCGTCAATAATGAAAATTTTCACCTGCCTGAGAATATTTGCTTGGTAAGAATTATGTGAAATATTGCATGCAAATGTCTCAGTCAAAGGAAATTTAAAGATACTGTGAAGCGTTTTTCCATTTTTCAATAAAGTTGCTGCAATACCTGTCCAAGAAGTACTAACAACCACATTTTGAGCCATCAGGTAATCATGAATCATATTAAATAGAAAAGTTTTACCAGAACCGCCGGGTGCATCCAGATATACGGTCGGTGCTTAGTCTCTAATCCTCTATCTATTGCACTTACCGTGTAAATGACACTATCAAAAACATTTCTTTGCTCAATATTTAGTACTTCAGGATTAACTTCTTGAATTTTTTCCACATATTGAATGACAGGAAAGCCATCGATTGGTTCTGGCAGACCAAGCATCGCACAATTTATGCCATTTTCATTCAGAATCATGCAGAGCGATATTTTCTGCAATATTATTATATTGGCGTAAAAGATTATCTATTATAAAGTGTTTCTTACCCGTCCATAATTGTAATTGTGGTGTATTGAATAAACACATCATTGCAAACATGTTAAGAAGCTACCGTGGCATTTGGTATACAGCTGCCTCACTCAAAGCCATCTGTAGTTCGTTGTCATCTTCAAGCAGTTGTAATCGAATACAGGCATCCTTAAAGGTCGGCAATTCTTCACCTCCTACAGTTTTCAAGTCATCAAAAGAAGTTGTACCTGGTACATGAAGAAGAAGCATCCTTAAATGGAATTTCTTGTTACAATCTGGCGGTGACGTTGTCTTCTGGTCCAGGTGTTACTTTGCTTATCAAATACATAATATTCAAGGATATCAATATAAAGGTGGGCTCTTGCATCCACGTCACTTTGGTTACGTTTGAACCATGCAGTTGCGTGTCGCGTTCTTCTGCGTGAGCAGCAGCCTGTCTTTGTTCACCTGGCCTGTAATAATCTTGTTGCTCATCAGGTAAATGGAGCGCCAGTCGATAAACTCTGTGACTGTCTATGCATTTTATATTCTAACAAACGCCAAAATGTTTCAGGCGGGGATACGTATCTACACGAAATATATTGCTTAATTCCATTATATTCATCTTCATTAGTTTCATTGTTATTTATATTTATTTCCATCATTGCGCAATCGTTCTTTATAGACATATTTGAAAAGATATTTCACACTTTTTACCGAGATACACATTTCTACATTAATGTGAGCACCATATTTTCTGAGTAAATATTTATAATATGGTACTACAAACCTGCAGTCAACCTCATGGGCACCCACTCTAACAGAATCTCCATTATTTCTGCGTCTTTATAGGGGATATCCAGAAGCATTTGTAATAGTCTCCTCCTGATACGACATAGGAAATTTCTTCTGACACTCTCCCTCTACCATACAGATTGAGTTGGGATTAAATGTACCGAAGGGTCTATGAATCATGAGTTTTTTCACTAATTGTCTCAATTCTGGATAATGTTCTGATGGTAATTCAGCTGAAACAATATTATCAATTTGTTTTTTTGTTTTTTGTTCTAATTTTATCTTCTGCAGCATGATTGCCATGTGACAATGTGGGAAATTCTTTGAAATGTTTTTTTTTAAACTCGTGCCAACAAATCAGGTCTAATCTATGCAGTTTCATGCGGCTATAAGTTTTCGATTACTTCTGGGCATTTTGGATTGTAAGTATATGTTATGAATAATCAGGCCTTCCATATTTGCAAACTATTGCCATTGCGTCTTGATAGCATTGTTACATATTTCGTGGGCTCTCTGTGAAGGATGATGGTAAAATGACAGGTATTCCAGGATCTTCAGTTTCATTATGTCTTGCAAGGTGATCCATCAAGCCAAGAATACATTGCAACTCTTAGTTGTGCTTGATTTTCTGCAATGAATTTCAAACGACAACCTTCTACTTTAACATAAGCATCAACTATGCATTGCTGAAATAGTTTTCCACCACTGTGTATTGGACTGAAGCCATCTCTTATCGATAGACGATATGCATAAAATTCCTGCATGGAAACCTTGTTACGAACTCTAGTTTTCCTATTTTCTACATGGGGAATGCTTATATGCCATCCAAATTCACCATGAGGAAAGTGAAGAGGGTAAATCATTGCATTAAGATGGCAAGAGAGGTAAGATATCCTCTCCCTCTGTTGTCTTTCTGGGTACACTATAATATCACGATGGACAGGAGGTGTTCTATTATCACCGACAAATATTACTGCAACTTCATCATTTGTTGGATTATTCACATCAGGGCCGGCAATAAACTGCATGGTTATTTTTCTGGGAGGAACATTTTGTAATGTAGCCCTCTGTTGCTCTCCAAGTTCGACAGGTCTCATGTTTTTATATGCCCTTACATACGGATTATCAACCATTGCTTGAGATATTTTTTCGAAAACTGAATCAGAATTTTGATTAGCATTTAACCTCAGATTTAATGCTTCATTTGTCTCAATTATATAGAGCTGTCCATATTTTCTTTCTTCATTTTCATTTGGATTTAAATTTGTTGCATAATGACATATTTGTCCTTGCAATCGAAAACAATATGGACCACGTCCTGGGGGTGGCTTTACTTCAGCACCGAAAGAAGCAAAGGCAAAGGAGGGGTTATAATTTCTAATGTTTTTTCTAAAGTTGGTTGAATCCCTGTCATTTCCTTCAAACAATTCTCTTAGAATGACCGGATATAGCAGGGGCTCAAGTGAAACTTTTCATTATGACAGCAATTCAGAGACTCTCCCTGGAATCGGAGAGCCTGGCAGTGTTCACAAATAACATTCATTGGGCCAATATAGAATCTATCAGGATTTATAAATTGAACACCATTTGCATTATTTCTTCCTATGTTATTTCTAGTTCTCCTATTTTCAAGATTCATTAGTCGTTCTCCTTCAGTCATGCCATTTCTTCTAACTCTCATATGTTGTCTGTTGATGCTTCGTTGCTCTTGTCTTTCTTCTTCATCCTTTGCATATCTTCTTGTTCGCAACCGTTCTCTTGCTTGAGTGTTATACAATTCTCTTTTTTCTTCATTCATTTTAGTCATTCTTCTCTGCATTATTTCTCTACTACGATTATTATATGCATTTCTCTCCTCGCTCATTTGACTCCTTGTTCTTCGTATTTGTTCTCTGTTTCTATTTCGTTAGACTTGTCTTTCATCCGCTGTGAACTGATTCCGCCTCCTATTTTGCGGTTCTCTGGCTGCCTGTCTTCGTTGCCTTCCTGGTTCGTCCATATTGAAGATAAACAACCACGGTAGGCGAAAATTATTACAACAAACTTCAGCAGGAAATGGTAATAAGTGTGATAAGTATCTAGCGTAAAAATAATTCTTCTGTCAGCAAAAATTTTTAATTTAATCAAAGTCCGTGAAGCAAATCCAAGATGACCGTAATTGTCTGCTCAAAAAAACCGTCAAAACGATTACCTAAGAAAAAATGAATCGCTGGAACATGAAATAAAAAAACGCACGATCCAAAATTGAAAGTTTGAAACCAAAGGCGCACTTTGAGAAACAACTATAAAAATATTTTATTGAAAACAATGTGTTAATAAAAATAATTTATTTGGAAAAATGAACTGTCATTTAATATATATATATATATATATATATATATATATATATATATATATATATATATATATATATTAGATTTAATGTTTTTATGAAAATATTTTATGTACAAAACAGGTTTTGTTTCGGTAATAATGTGTCGCTTTTTTTGGTTTGTAAGGTCAAGTTGAGGTTTCATAACGTTGTAGTAGTAGCAACTATAATTAATGAAAACGTCAATATCTCTCTCGCTCTCGCTCTCGCTCTCGCTCTATTCTCTCTCTTGCTAGCTCTCTCTCTCTCTCTCTCTCTCTCTCTCAATAAAAAAATGTAAAAACATAAACAATGAAAAAAAAATAAATAAATAACTGCTCAATTTTTTCTCCCCGCCGGCCAAGAGATGTGTTATCGTTTTTTATTACGGAATAACTTAAAATCAATTAGTTCTTAACAACTTTTGAAAGATAAAAGCCTAAATTTTATAGAATTTAAACCAAATATAATGTTCGTTAAAACAATGTTGTAATAAAAATGATTTATTAAGAATATGAACTGTCATTTGATATATATATATATATATATATATATATATATATATATATATATATATATATATATATATATAGTTTTAATGTTTTTATAAAAAATATTTTATGTACAAAACAGGTTTCGCTTCGCTAATAATGTGTCGCTTTTTTGTTTGTAAGGTCAAGGCTTTTCATGAAAGTTGAGGTTTCATAACGTTGTAGTAGTAGCAATAATATAGGCACCGCCAAAAATGGCCGCAAAATCAAGTTGTTGTTGTTTTTTAAAACTAAATTACATTTATTAAAATCCATTATTTCTGAGTAACTTTTTTTTTCCAGAAAGATAAAACCCTGAATTTTATCATATAGAAAACAGAATAATGTAAAACTTTTTCTACTATTTTTAATTAAATTTTAAATGTTAAATTTTCCCAAAAAGTTAACAATTGACATTTTTTGTCTTGCACAAAAAACGTACTTAAATATTTAAAAAAAAAGGTTTTTGAAATAATTAATTTATTTATTTATTGTCTAACTAAGATTTAGGATGATTTTCTAAGAGAATATGCAAAAATATTATAATATAAGTACCTGAATTTCAAATAATTCCACTTATTCATATAGGTAACCAGATATTTCGCGTTCATGTAGAGTCGAGATCGACTCTGTTTACGTTTGCGGATTATAAGAAGAAAACTATGGAAGACCAAACAGGCCAAAAAAACTTATTTTTCAGTGACGAAAATTTCAATGTATTATAAAGCTGAGGCTGGCCAGTACCAGATGGGTGACCATTTGTATGAGTTTGGTTTTTAATGTATATGTGTGTGGGGGCCAGACTCCCCAAAAGGGGGGGGGCAATTTAAAGCAGAATAAAAAAAAATTATTTCAGCGCGTTTGGTCCACCGTAGTCGAAAGGCGGCAAACGTTTTCAAACGGGATCGAAAAAAATGATGCTATTTTTAACACAAAGGGCACAACATTTATCGAATTTTTTTTTTATATATCAATTATTCAAAGCATGCCCTGTTTAATAATGGTCATGCATTATTCGGCTCGCTAAAAAAAAATTGTTAATTTATTTATCAAAAATTTTAAAATGGCTTTTTTCGTATAAATATTAAAAAAATTTTTTTTTTGTTTTGCTTAACTTAAATTAATTATTTTACTTAACATATTCACCGAATTTCACACTTCAAAACTCAAAAGCGGGATAATTAAACACAATCGAAGTTCTGATATTCAGACGTCAAAATAAGGTTTTTTTTTTGGTTTTTTTTATCTATAATTCTGTCCCTTACAACAACACAATATGTTTTGTTCAGTTTCAGATGATTATTTTAAGCATATTTGTTCCCACTTCAAAACAAGGGGGGTTTTGTAAGCAAAAAAATATATATATATAAATATCGTTTATGAAAAATAAGTACACTGTTATAAAGTTCATTCTTCTCCTAATAATCGCTGAAAATTTCGTATTGATCGGATAATTACCTGATTTTTGGTAGATTTTTAAAAAGACGGTCCGTCAAAAAGTACTGACCTGCCCCCCCAATTTTGGCGGTGCCTACAATAATATATTAACGAAAACATCAGCAGCTCGCTCGTCGCTCTCTCTCTCTCTCTCTCTCTCTCTCTCTCTCTCTCTCTCTCTCTCTCTCTCTCGCTCGCTCGCTCGCTGGCTCTCTGGCTTTCTCACTCTCTCTATCTCTCTCTCTCTCTCTCTCTCTCTCTCTCTGTTAATAAACAAATGTAAAAAATAAACAATGAAAAAAAAACAAATAATTGCCCAATTTTTTGTCTCCACAGGCAAAGAGATTTTTTATCAATTTTATTATGGAATAACTTAAAACTAATTATTTCTTAACAACTTTTGAAAGATATAACCCTAAATTGTATAGAATTTAAAACAAATATAGCGGTAAGAACACGCAAATCGAATAGAACCTAGAGCGTTCGTAAATGTGTATTCCGAAAGTAAATGTATATTCCAGAATTAAATCTCAACCAATCAAATTTGCCTCTCTGGAAAGGGATGGGATTCATTTCCAGAGGATTTCCCTTAATCTCGGCTTGAAACCAGTAGCTTCAAAGATCAAGGGTTTTCCTAAGGATGTTGGTTGTACTTACAATTGCAGAGGTCTAAAGGCCGGCTAAAACATCGGGGATTTGTATTTTTTCAATTGTCCTTCCAGACGACTTGATACTACTCCTAGTGTACCAACTACGACCGGGATTACTTGTGTTTTAACCCTGTGTATACGCCTTATCTCCAAGGCCAATGAAGCATAATTGCTCCACTTTTCATTCTCCTTCTCTCTCACATTCCTGTCTCAGAGTACTGAAAAGTCTACAATCTGCCAGTTTTTTTAGACCTTGTCAATGATGACCAAATCCGGACGATTATGTCCCAATTGCTTGGTCGTTATGACACTTTTGTCCCACCATACCTCTACGTTGCCACCTCACTTGTTCTCACTTCATTAGGCACCTCCTCAAACCATTTTCTAGCATACTTCACCCCTACCCTCTTACACACCTCCCAATATATCCGGAGTCCCATGCGATCGTGTCTTTTGCAGTACTCTCTCTGGGCCAGTCCACTACACCCTGCTGCAAGGTGCGCAATTGACTCTGAGGTCTTACCACAAATTCGGCATTCTGCAGCAACTTCCTCTCCTAGAACCACTTTTTTGAACATTCGTGTTCCTAATGCCTGCTCTTGTGCTGCACAAACAAAAGCTTCAGTACTCTTAGCCAGATACCCAGCTCTAAGCCATTGCCATGATCTTTCATCAGCCACTTCTGCTTTATCCTGGAACAACCTTTCATGCATTTTCTTCCTAGCCAGTTCTTCTGCCCTTTCTCTATCCATACGTTTCACATAATCAGCCTTGGTCTCACATACCTCCACTTCATTGGCCACAACCTTAAGCATCCACTCCCCACTTCTAACCACATGCTCCTTCAACAACATCTCCTCGATTCTAACACAATCTTTTACACTTTTCAATCCTCTCCCACCATCTTTCCTCTTTTGATACAGCCTTGCTACGCTACTTCGAATGTGAAATATATCAAACATTGCTAAAACTTTTCTTGTTTTGATATCCATGGCATGCAAATCCTTGTCAGACTATTCTAAAATTCCCGCACTGTATCTCAAAACATTGATTGCCCATGTATTCACTGCTTTCATTAGGTTTCCTCCATATAGTTTCGACTTTGCAATTAGTTTCACTCTTCTAAGATACTCCTTCCTGACTTTCTCCTTCATTTCTCTGTTCATTACGCCTACACCTCCAATACTCCCAAATACTTATATCCTGTATCTTCTATTTCTTTCATGATTTCTCTATTTGGCAGTACTATGCCGTTCGAATGAACCTTTACTCCTCTTTTCATCACCAGCACCGTGCATTTACTAATCCCAAACGCCATCCCAATGTCTCCTGAGTATGTCCCCACAAGTTCTACCAGTCTCTCCATTTCCTTTTCATTTCTACTGAATATTTTCAAATCCTCCATAAACAATAGATGGTTGAGGCGTCTGTCACCAGATCTAAAGTTATACCCCAGTTTTTCTCTCTTCAAGAGGATGCTCAGTGGTATCATCATCATTACAAAAAGAATTGGCGATAACGAATCTCCTTGAAATATTCAACGTTTAATGCCAACCTGCCCCACCTCCTCTCTATTTGCTGTCAGCACCGTTTTCCATTGAGCCATACTTGTCTCCAAAAGCCCTACACATTATCAGCAACCTGATAATAATAATAATAATAATAATAATAATAATAATAATAATAATAATAATAATAATAATAATAATAATAAATTTGTAAACTAACATATTTGAAAACAAAAATAAGTTTAAGAATATTCAGCGCTTCTTCGGAATAAGAACGAATTTCGCAATATTGAATTTCTATTAAAAGTCATTGCAATCGACTTAATTTTTATGTAAATTTGCAATGTTGCAATTAATAACATATTACTTCATTATCACATAAAATATATTCTTTCACGAATTCACGATCCATTAAAAGCTATTTTTATGTTTGAAATATAACGTAAACAAGGGAAATAACTCATAGTTTGGAATCTGTTTATTATTCGAAAAATATTTTCCTTAATATTAATTTTTTACTTATCATATTTCGTAATTTTGGGATATTTTAATAATTTCAACATGACAATTAAGTAGATATTCGTTTTAATTGAAATTTAATATTTCGATTGTCTTTCTCATTTCGAAGAAGCGTGGAATAGTCTTCATTATTATATTATAAGACAATATTGAAATGAAATAAACAAGAACATAATTGGGTGGAGTTGCCAAATTGACAAAAGTCGTCTATTTCCTATGACGTGTCATGACGTAAGCAACAAGGAATAGTTCAAGTAAGCTAATATGTGAGATCGCCCTATATGTTATATTAACGTCGAAACAATCATTGAGTTTAAAAACAAAAACATAATCGATCAATAATAGAAACATGAATTTTCAAAACTAATATGTAAACCTTGCGATATGACATGCATAAACATCATAGGAAACGGTGATGGCACTTTTGCGTAAAGTTGAATTAACCTGAAATTAGTTTTGGTTTTATGTTTAGTGCGAGAAACTTTCGCAATTTATTCATTCAGACAATAAGTTTTATTAGTTAAAATTCAAAAAGAAAATCAACGAATCATTTACAAAAGGAAAAGTCTTTAATATTTTTTATTATTTTAAATAGTCAACTTCAAACAACAAAGTTGGAACTATTCGTCAGTATGACATCCATAAATACTATTGTGGCCGCATCAAAACGCGGCCATCGAAATGGTTTCAATTTCTGTTTTTCAAAAATAACAAAGAGAGAGAAAAAAGTAACCTGCGTAATCGCCTAGGTTTCGAAGATGCAAACTAAACAAAAAGATGCCAAAATTTGTGAATGTCGTCAATCGGTTGCTTGCGGGGGAATGGGTAGATTTGAACCTGTGAACGTAACAGCTGACTAACAGTTACTGGTTACAGATAACAAATGTAAAACCCGGATTTTCAGTTCAGGCCCCAGAGGAGGTAACCAGCCAGAATGAGCTCAATTAAAGTTATTGCCGTTTAAAGCCTTTGATTAAGCACACGTGAAACCGCCCCTCCCTGATAGAGGGCGACAAGAGATTGACGTTTTCTTTTGTATCCCACTTCCACCATAAACGGCCTTTTTCGGAAGGCGTCATGTTGTCGTTAATGCAGCGTTGGATAGAGGCGAAAGCTGGGGCAAAAAACGGTGTTAGATGTTCGTTCTCCGTCATATCGCAGGTTCGGGATATTACGGAGAGTTTGTTTCGAGTAGAAGTAGGAGAACTATAATAATAATAATAATAATAATAATAATAATAATAATAATAATAATAATAATAATAATAATAATAATAATAGGAAGTAGAAGAATAAAAGGAAAGAGGAGAATGAGAAGAAAAAAGAGGAGGAAGAGGAGAAGAAAAACATAATAAAAGAAAGAAGAAGAAGAAGAAAAAGAAGAAGAGGAGGAGGAGGAGTAGGAGGAGGAAAGCGGAGGAGGAAGAGGTGGAAAAGAAAAAGAAAAAGAACAAGAAAAAAGAAGAAGAAAGAATAGAAGGAGAAGAAGAAAAGAGAAGAGGGGAAGAGGAGGAGAAAGAGAAGAAGAAGAAGAAGAAAAAAACAACAACAACAACGAAGCGAATAAGAAGAAGAAGAAGAAGAAGAAGAAGAAGAAGAAGAAGAAGAAGAAGAAACGCGTGTACATATGCACTAACACACACACACATGCATACACTCATAAACATATATGTTACAGACTATTGTCCATTCCTCACCGGTTTGTATATTTTGGCTTAATACTCCCCTCTCTCCCCTCTCTCTCTCTCTCTCTCTTTCTCTCTCTCTCTCTCTCTCTCTCTCTCTCTTTCCCCCTCTCTCTTTCTCTCTCTAACACGCACATATACTATTTACATTCCTTTTCTCGCACATAATCTCTCTACGTAATAAGGAACTGGTCATTGCCAAATGAATGTGAAAAAATACGCATGATTTCGTGACGTCAGATTTGTGTTAACTATACGAACTATGGAAAAGCAGAAGCGACTTAATGATTTTTTAAAACCTTTGTTTATCTTCTTCAATTTTGTTAGGTGTTAAGATTTACACAGTTTAATGATTAATAATTTTATAAACATTTGTACATTAAATGTCAAATACGGTTTTACGAGTGTTTACTTTGGGTAACTACCTGCTTCCATATTTTGTTCGGTAAAAAGAGACAAATAAAATATGAGGGGGGCTACAAAATGCTTAATATTTGTGCAATAATATTTTTTAATCTGGCGATAAAATAGCTGACAAGAGCCATGTTTATATTTATACTATCAGGGGCAAGAACTACTGGGGTACTATGTTGGGATTTGGGCAGCAAGATGTCGGTTCACATTACACTTGAACTTCTGCCTGTCAGTACGGTTGGGGAAGCAGGGACCTGGAAGGGAATTGCAGAGTCTAGCGGTTCTGGGGAAGAAACTACTGGAGTAGAAAGATCTTTTACATCTATGGATTTCTACTGTGAAGGCGTGGGATTTAGCTGCTTGTCGGGTTTGTCGAAGGTGTCTACGTCGTGGGGGCACAAGTGTCTGCAGTTCGTCAGAGCATTCACCATTAAAATACTTGTAGAATAGGCAGAGGGATGCAACATTTCGTCGATGGGACAGAGACTGAAGCTTAGATGCCAGTTCAGGGCCTATCAGATTGGCAATTCTTTTTTGAACCTTGTCTAGGAGCGAGAGACTAGTAGCAGATGCACCAGCCCAAATATGACAACAATACTCCATACATGGGCGAATGGTGGCCTTATAGAGGTACAGGATACTTTCGGGTGTTAGTAGTTTTCTAGCACGATAGAGAGAGCCTACCTTCTTCGCAGCAGCCCTGGCAATGCTTTCAATGTAATTGTTCCAACTCAGTTTCCTGTGAACGTTAGACCAAGGAGTTTGAAAGATGTACTCTCAGATAAAGAGTCACTGGCCATTGCTATTGGTGGCAGAGAAGGTTTCTTGTAATTATTGAAGGAAACCAGTTTAGTCTTGGCAGCATTGAATGTGACCATCCATTTTGTCCCCATTCCACTACAGATTGGAGGTCATCATCTAGTGTTTTTGCTATTTCTTTAGATATCTGTTCTTTTTTTTCCTGACATGCCTATTATAGAGTGTGGTGTCATTAACATCTCAGAGAAAATTTTGTTGGGGAGGTCATTAATAAATATTAGGAACAATAGAGGTCCAAGGATAGACCCCTGAGGCACTCCCGCATTTATATAATATTGTTTAGCTGTACGACCGTCGAGGACAACCTGGATTTTTCTCTTATCTAAGAAGGATTTAACTATGTTAAGTATTCTACCAGTGATACCGTATGATCTAATTTTCCTAAAGAGACCCTCATGCCATACCCTTAGATATATCTAGAGCTATCGCTCTACCCTCCTCCGCTTTGTCCAGTGAATGGTATGTACGCTCTGAGATTACAGTGAGGATGCCTGCTGTGGAACGGGCTTGTCTATATCCATATTGTTTGTCAGTAAGAAGTTTAGCATCTGTAAGGTAATGGACTAGAGCATGGTTAATTATGGTCTCAAATATTTTGGCGAAAAGTGGGAGGAGGCTAATGGGGCGATAATTTGATGCGCCAGTTCTTTCGCCAGAATTCTTGAATACTGGTACCACAGAAGCAGTTTTCCAACAGCCCGGAAAGCAAGATTCATTAAGGGATTTGTTGTAGAGTTTGGAGAGAATTGGAGCTACTTCGCCTGAGCACTTTTTTAATAGCACAGCTGGGATGAGATCAGGTCCACATGCTTTTGAAGTGTCAAGGTTTTTTATGATAGCATGCACCTGAGCAGTGGTGATTGTTAGATCGTCTAGCGTGGCGTCTGTCCGCAAAGGAAAGTCAGACAAGGGGTGGTTGGAAGGGTCCAGTGTGGAGTTCGAGGCAAACCGACTGGCAAGCATATTAGCCTTTTCGGTTGTTGAGCAAACAACCTCGTGATTGTTAGTTAGTGGGGGAATTGTTGATTGGCCATTATTTACTACACTGTTGTAGATTTTCCAGAAGTCCAGAGTTCCTAATTTTTGTGCTTCGGTTCGCTTTTTAGTGGTTTCAGTAAATTCTCTCTTAGCTGTCGCTATTTCTTTCTTAACGTTACTTCTAGCTTCTATATACTTCTGTCTGTTTGAACTGGACTTATGTCGGTTAAATCTGCGGTAGGCATGCTGCCTTTGAGCAATGGCAGTTGCGCAAGTCGAAGTAAACCATTGGGGAGAGTGGGGCTTGCTATAAAATTTCCGCATGGGAACATGTGCTTCAATTGCCGTTTTGAACAATTCAGTGGTCTCATTTGCGCACTGTTCAGCAGGAAAAGAAAAAATATTTCCCCATGGGGCATCTCTGATAAGATCTCTGATTGCTTCCCAATCAGCCTTTTTATAATATATCGGGTTTTTTTTAGCACTGTCTCTTCAGTTTTGAGTCTAGTGTTTAGGGCGATTTCGGCCATTATCACTGCATGATCAGCGTTCCCGAGTGGGCTGTCAGCATTTGTTATACAATCCCCGGGAACTGATGTCAGAAATAGATCTAGAAGTGATGCGTGTTGTTCTTGCTGGTCAGGGAAACGGGTTGGAAACGTAACCATTTGGGATAGGGAGTGAGATATAGCGCCCGCTGCATCTGTGTAAGTAGAGAATCCAAACCAGTTTTTGTGGTGGACATTAAAGTCACCAAATACATGTACTTGTGCGCTAGTGTCGAGGGAGAGTGTTGTGTCTATGCTGCCAGAGACTTTGTTTATTATGGTGTAGTCCTGGGTCGAGGGAGAGCAGTAGAGAAAATAAAAGTAGCTAATATTATGTTGTATGTTTAGTCTAAAGCACATAAAGGCTTGATCGTCCGATTCTAGGTTTGTTTCTCTAGTCAAGGGGAGGGTTTTACGAATGTCGACTCCAAGTCCGTGCATATGTCTGTCAGACTCCTTACGGCAGAGTGGGAGATAGCCAGGAATGTTAAAGTAGTTGGAAGGGATGGAGGAGTGTAGGTTAGTCTCGCTTAGTGCTAAGATATCGGGGTATTTGTTAGGAGAAATACTTCAACATCAGTTAAATTAGTTCTAAGCCCACGGATGTTCGTGAATACAAGCCTTAAGGGAGGAGGCGAGTTGGATTTGTTTGTCCCTAAGCCTGGTTTAAGCTTATTTTTTTATTGTACTGTCATCATGTTTTTAAGAGTTTCATTAGGTAAGTGAGAGCTGAACAAGAGGTTATGCAGGGTATCAGACATGCAACACAAGTAGACCTTTCTTCAACTAGGACTGTGGCCTCAGGAAAGCACATCGGGGATGAGTGCAGGGTCCTTTTTCATGCGCGACATCGCACTAAAAACATCCCAATATTATACAACTGTTGATGGAGCAGCCGCTGTAAGCGCTACCAAAGAGTTAGGGCACCTGTACTACCAGTTGGAAACAGCAGCCAGTAACTGTCAATCCGGTACCCTCAACCCATCAGAAGGTCAACCCAACCTAATTGCACAGGCATATGTGGTACTCAAGCACTCTCAAGTGCCCAGTTTTGAGGGGTGGGATGTGTCGGGAGTGGGGAAAACGGCGTTCGTTGGCCTAGCCAAGAAACAAGATGTACTACTGAGTGTTTTGTCGGATCACTGTGATAGCGTCTCAGCGTCTGACTAATAGGCAAAGGAATATTGAAGCCGGGCGATAAACAAAGCTTCTCTTTAAGCAGTTTAGGTTTTCAGACCGGTAATTTGTTTGAGTCCCCAGCTCTAGGAAGCTTGTCATCCAAGACTGGAGAGGCCTCCCTCCCCTTAGGTTTAGTTTCAGAGTTTTCCTTCTCCTAGACGGATGATCTGGGAAGATCTACTGGGTCCATCGGCCTTGAGAGCGTTTGCTCCGCGCCGCCTGGGTCCTAATCCAGGTATTTCTACGACCCCGCGTGGTTAGTTAATGTTACAGGGTTAGTTTGTAGAGGTTATGTATATAATGAATAGTTACACTCCTCAAAGTGATTTAGGGACATTGTTATTTCATTGTTACTAAGGAAAAAAAACTCATGCAGTGGAAGCAACTATGTGATCAGGCTTGTTGGAAAGGTGTTAGTGTGGATTTAGATTTTTACATTTTTTAATTTATATGTTAGCTTAGGTACAGGATAACATTACAGTGTGAGTAGGTATAAGGAATTGAGCTAAGAATTTTGCCCAGTCACTGTATATTTTAGATTACAGGAGGGTTAAGATGTAGGTACAGTACAGTACGGGTATAACTGGAGGTAAATTTTAAGTCATGGAGTATTCCGTATGTATAATTAAGTAAATAGATATTTGGGCAAGTTATCAGTAGATGCGAATAGATAGAAGTTGTAGGTGTTAGTGTGTTTCTACTATTGAAGGAAGATAATTTCAGTTTTCATTTAAGAGTTATCGAGCGTTTTGCAGGGAGTATCGGATTTGGTTTCGTATTAATCGTTGCAAAACCATCTAGGAAGAGGCATTGTAATGTAATGAAGATCGCTTTGCATCTGAGTGCATACTTTGGCTGGTAAGTACCAAACTGGATAAGAACGAGCTCTAATGCATGTCTTAGAGGTAGAAATGTATAGATGTTTAGTGATGACTGTTAGGCGGTTAGCATTAGAAGGTTGGGAGCTGGAGGCTAAGTATTCCACTACTAAGGCGCGTGTAATGTAGAGTTTTAGTGGCTGCTAGAGGTGGGTAGATTTTTAGCTTTCAAGGGACGGGGTTATTAACTTACAGAATACAGTAGAGTTTCATTAGGATTTAGAGTTTCAAGTAATGTTTTTTATTTTGGGAAACAGAAAAAAATTCTTTTTTCTTCTTTTTCCCTATTTAGCATGCAGCTAAAGGCATTCGTCTTGGAGGTAAAGAGAAACAATTATTACATGATGATTCGGAATTCGTATTTATAGGCAGTCATTAAGGTCAGGGACAAAACATTGTATCTATTCAGAAAAAAGTCCTAGTGACGCATCTAAGATCACTGTAGATTTCAGTTACAATTATAGTAACAGTTAATTACAAGCTATATCCAGTGGTTTGGTAGAGATATCAACGAGGCCTTTTTATTAATACAAGCGAGCATATGGTAATTGTAGATATTAAGTATATTACTTAAATAAAGTTCTTCTGACTTCTACGGTAGAAAAATAAACACGTTTGTCCTAATTTCGGAAAATTTATCTTGCCTTAGCTATTTTTATCTCTAGCCTTCCTTAGTTCAGAGCGTGGAATTAATCATTTGTTTAAGCTGGTGGTTGGTGTTTGCTGGGGGAGATTTTTAAAGTAAGCAAGGAAATAAAAATAAAGACAAATGCATATATACATTATTAAAATACACTTAATTACAAATTACAAAATGAAATAAGAAATTTAAAAGAGTAGAAATAACAAAGTTAGTATTTTTTAGGATGAGGATGGATTAGAATAACACTTATCTTTCCACGAGCAGTTGGGACTCCAATAGTAGTTGGTTTCGTTTGTTTGTTTATTTATGTAATAAACGCGATTTTCTCTGTGTAAACTGTATTTTTAATGCGGAGGAGAACGGATTTCAGTAAGAGAGCGTTGTGATAGACTGCTATTAAATTAAGCAAGGTAAAATTGAACGTGGGCTAAGAATGTCTGATAAAAAAACGAAAAGAAACTAAAAAAAAAGACGGCATCAGTAACCCTTCGGTACGTCCCCCCCCCCCAATGTAAATGAAATAAGCAAAAAAAAGTAAAGAACGAAAAAAAAAACTAAAAAAAAATAGAAGCTAAAAAAAAAGATGGCATTAGTAACCCTTTATGTTCGTTAACTCTCCCCCCCCCATATAAATAACAAAAAAAAAGGAAAAGATGGCATCAGTAACCCTTCGGTTCGTTACCCCCACCCCCAAATATAAATAAAATTTTAAAAAATTAAACAAAAGAAAAGGAAGAAATGGCATAAGTAAACATTGGATTCGACGGAAAAATTCGAATCCGTTTTTTAAAACAACTACGAACTCAAACCGGTGTTTCCTCGTAGTGTCCCTTGTGGACATATCCCCATCGGTGATAAGTGGGCGCGGGAGGAGTATAAATGTAATAGAGGGAAAGATTTTACCACTTCCATTGATTGTAACCGAATTTGGCCGTGGACCTTCAGCAGAAAAAATATAGGGATCTAAGTTTATCGAGTAAATGGATAGATGATAGGCCTATAAAACACCAACGGTAATGTGCTGCAGTGCGAGCACATTACATTTGCATGAAATGTCTTGATTTTAAATCCTATTAAGGTCAAAATCGCAGTGAAAAAATGAGTTCATTTTATTTATATTGATGATGATGATGATGATGATGATGATTGATGATGATGATGATGATGATGATGATGATGATGATTGATTGATGATGATGATGATGATGATGATGATGATGATGATGATGAATTGAATGAATGAATTGAATTGATGAAGAGTAGAAAGAAGATAGAAGATAGATAGATAGATAGAAGAAGATAGATAGAAGAATAGAAGAAGAAAGATAGATAGAAGAATAGAAGAAGAAAGATAGATAGAAGAATAGAAGAAGATAGATAAAAATAGAATAGATAGAAGATAGATAGAATAGAAGAAGATAGAAGAAGAAGATAGAATAGAAGAAGAATAGATAGAAGATAGATAAAAGAATAGAAAAAATAATAGATAGAATAGAAGAAGATAGAATAGAAGAAGATAGAAAGAAAGAAGATAGAATAATAGAAGAAAGATAGATAGAATAGAAAGAAAGAAGAAGAAGAAGAAGAAGAAGAAGAAGAAGAAGAAGAAGAAGAAGAAGAAGAAGAAGAGATAATAAAGTTACATCGTTTTACATATAAGGGAGTTAATTCTCTGGTGGCTTTTGGAGGTGCCTAAGGAACCTCGATATATTTCTCTATTTTCTCGTTCTATTTCATCATTTCCAGTCTACGAAGAATTAACTCGTTAGTTATTGCGCCTTCATAGATCGACTAATGAAATTGAAATAGTTTATTTACTCTGTGAATTGAAATTCTTATTCGTTATTTAATTCAACTGAAAGAATATTGCGTTGAGTAAAAAGTATTTTATTTACGCCGTGAATTGACAATGAATATTAAAAAGTTAAATATATTTTATGAAAATTTGAAGAAAACGTTTTAATTTATCTTATTTTTTATTGTTATTTGCTCCTTTAACTTCCCTCGTTATTTTATTGGCCCATCAGAACGAACATTGTATTTCTCTTAATAGTATGACGTCACATGCGTGAATTAAAAAGCGTTAATACATAAGCAGGATATATATATATATATATATATATATATATATATATATATATATATATATATATATATATATCAGCCATTACCATTTTTTACTATAGAATGACATTTTAGACACATTAATTCATAATATTAAACCATTATATTTAATCCCAGGAGTAACATCATCATCATCGCCATAACCTATAGATTTTATTCCCTATTCACCAAGTACTCCCACCGTTCCCCACGTACACCGCGTATTTTTCCTCACAGGGTACTTAAACTTAGACCTATTCCTACATAACTGATCTATTCACTATTCGACATAGCATTTACCTTCTGTTCTTCTATACTAAAACAAGACGTTAGTATTAACGTCTTGTTCCTCTCATTCTGATTGGTTGATATGAGCCATTCACCTATTAATGGAGCAATGGAATAAAACTATTCCCTTTAATTAACGAACACTACGCCAACTTGCTGTCCTCGATTACCGATATATACATTTTAGCCAACTATCGCAATCCAGCAATTTGCGTTGTTTTTTTGTTGTTTTTTTTTTTTCGTTTGTTTGGTTTTTGTTGTTGTTTTTTATTTTTTGTTTTTTGTTTTTTCTATACATTTTTCTTCCTTCATATTATCGAAATGTAACTAAATCCGTAAACAGTTTGCTTTGGGTTTCCGTTTTGTTATACATTTTTTTTCTTTTTTTAATATTAATTACGGATAAATACACAAACTGAGTTTCTTTCCATTTCCGTATTTACTGCCTCTGTTGACAATTATTTACTGACTATTTGTTTTGTTTTTCACCTTTTTTTTTTGTCTAACCATTCTTAAACTCGCTAAAAAGCAATTTTTCAAAGTAGATTTTAGTGGGGGGCTGCGCTTTTCAGCCTCTGTAGTTTACAATTCGATCTAAGTACCCACCTTCAATTTATAATTAATTATTCACTTAGATAAAGTATAGAAAACTTTGCAGCGGAAAATTGTCAAAATCAAGATCCAACAGCAAAACAAAATAACTAGACTGTAATTATCTATCAAGCTATATACTTTAACGTGATAAAACGTTGTTTTTTTTTTATTACAAATTATTTTGTTCAAACTAATTTTTACACACTGATTAAAAAAATAAACAAACAGCTGCTTATTGTTTAACGGGCAAGGTTTCATTTTAACAATATTCAGAGCAGATATGAATATACTCGATTGTGAATGGTGGGCATGAAAAGTGCTGTCCAAGCCAAAGAAGTTAGAATGTCCTAGCAATGAGGTATCATTTTAATAAATTTATATGAAAACATGATCCCCCACTTTAAATTCTAAAATATTATATTCGATATATTCACACGTAATCGTCTAAAAAGCAGAATCTCATTTTTTGGAAGGGGATTGCTCATCTTCTTTTAAATATAGATATAATTCATTTGTAAAATTGACAAACTTAATATTTTCTCTTTATATACATCCTCAAAGATGTTCATCTTGTGCTATTTTCCCATACATACATTTGTACCATTTTTACCTACACTCTTCGATCTCCCCTTATGAATGGTTAAAAAATCTAAATGTAAATTCACATTTACATTTGGTGCCTATGTTTTGCAGATTATTTTAAAAAATATTATTTTGCAAATATTAATTCATTATATATTTATGGGGAATTTATTCGGCAATATTCAATATTTAAGTACGCCATTATTGTGATGTTTAATTTGTAGTATATTTCAAGTTAACTTCCATTATAACCCATGTTTTATTTTAGAATTTGTTTCTTGCAAAACAAAATATACCCTCTCCAAAAAACAGGTAAAACTAATTAATAAATGTAAAAACCTTCTGGAGAGATAACCGCTTCAATATAATTCCAGAAATATATATATAGAACACTTTGTATATTGATAATACTATATTCGTAACATTTTTATGTACGGTACTAAGTTAAAATACGGTGTTTTTCTTTTTTGAAGATTTTTTTTTTTTTTTTTTTTGTGAATTTCAGACGACAAAAAGCTAAAAATCTAGCGATTTTCTGGAGATTTCTTTTCCCTGATCTAGCGGGTTTTTAAAATCTCATTTGGCAACACTGGCTTGGGATTGCTCATTATTCTTACTACAACACTTCTCTCTCCCCGTTCTTGACATTCGATAGTCCATGATGAGTCGGGGGTGTCTATTCCGAAAACCGTTCGTAACATGAGGAGATTGGGGGTTGGGCAGCAACAACAACAACAACAACAACAACCTTACTTTAATTTTTTTCGAGGGGTGGCACGCTCCCACTGAGCAACGCCGGTTAGCGGGTACTGCTAGTATATATATATATATATATATATATATATATATATATATATATATATATATATATATATATATATACTACTCATCAAACTAAAAAAAAATTGAACAAGTCCTCATCAGCAACGGATTCCCAAATTATATTGTTGACCAACACATAAACTCCAGAAGTTAAACAACACGTCCACTAACAGTAATGCACTACAACATCATAACTCTAATACAATCAACCTATTCTACTGTAATTGAATGCATCCGGGCTTTGGCTTTAAGTTAGAATAAATTGCTAAAAAAAAAACATCCTCCATAGATACACCTCCCCCTTTGATAGCAATAACATTAGATTCATCATTTACTATGAAAATTTAAAACCCAAAAATCCATCCCCTCCTCTAAAACCACTTGAACGCACCTATGTCATCTATCAGTTTAAATACCCCTTGGGAGAATATAACTCCTATAACAACAATTCAACTAATAGTTACGTCGAACATACAACTACCATATTATCTCGCTGTTTTATATGCCATAGTGTTGAATCTAGTACCATATTCCAACACTTACATAAAACCCATTACTGCTTCCCCTCGAATTTCAGAGAAATTTTAATCAACGACACAAAAATATTACACCACGAAACAAATATTAAGAAGCTAAAAATCCTTGAAGCTATTTATATAAAAACGCAAAAACCTACCCTTAATCATGTCGCATTCCGAAATAGTACCAACTTAACTTCTCCCCTACCCGTTCATGCTGCTGAACCTAGAACTGGCATGCGCTCCTGTTCATCATGATACTAACGCCGACACCGCCGCAAGCAGACCACTGATACTCACTCGCAGCTTCGATCGCAACCTAAGTATTATTTAAATAAATCTTCCCATAATACCCACCGAGCCTTTCATACACATTCCCGAATGTGTGTAAATGATTACACAAAAAGTAAAAAACTATATAAAAAAAATGCCGATACTTCGAGAAGAAAGATGCTTGGACCATACATTCATATCTTCAACGTATATACAAAAAAGATAATACGAAAAATTGAAAAAATAAAAAAAGATATTACAAAACTGAAGCTTTCTGTTGTCTTTAACAATGTCTGTTTAAATGAAAAAATACTGCCCAAATATATATATATATATATATATATATATATATATATAGTCATCCACATACAGTATTGTTTCGTTGTATAACGACTCATCAGTGCGGCTAGACTAGCACCTTTCCTTACAACCATCGCGTTGATAGTCAGCAGTTCCTACCCATCCGCTCGGTGATCGCAAATGACCTCAACAAATGCCGATTTAAATAAACACTCGCCCAACACTCTTAGTGTTCGAGCTGCTTATTTATTTACAAACAAACAGCAAGCCTCGCTTTACATCAATTCCAGTGACGGGTGAGATATTTTTACGACAGTGCTCTACCCAAAGAGGCGGGCTTCAATATATAATCATTCACATACAGTACTGTTTCGTTGTATTAAAACTCATCAGTGCGGCTAGACTAGCACCTTTCCCTTGCCGGAGATTGAACCTACAACCATCGCGTTGATGGTCGGCAGTTCTGCGCATCGGCCTATGACATTGGTGCTCGCAAATGACCCCAACAAATGTCCATTTAAATAAACACTCCTCACCGCTTATAAATATATATATATATATATATATATATATATATATATATATATATATATATATATATATATGCTAGCAAAAGTACCCGTCGTTGACTGGGTTCAAAAACAGCCTACAGAAAATGGACTCTGATTTATGAAAGTATGATAGGTTATGAAAAGGAAAGGTTGTAAAGAGATAGCTTCGAATTTGGGGGTATCAAAACCAAAGCAAAATATGATGAAAGTAAAAATAAAATAGATAGACCCCATAATTATTATACTATACCTGTTCACACTGAAACACTTATCACAATATTCTGTGGATCTATACAAAAACCCTTGTTAAACTTTGTGACATATTTCCATTCTATGGAGGTCAGGCGCGAACGAAAACCCCATAATTTTATTATACCATATTTCTTCAAACTGAAACATAATTATCAAAGTATACTTGCGCAGATAGATATGAAAAGTCTTTATTAAAGTTTGTGCCTATTTCCATTCTATGGAGGCCAGGCGCGAACGCAGACCCCGCAATTTTATTATACCATCCCTATTTAAGTTAAAACATATCAAAGTATTATTATGTACATATATATCAAAAACATTATTATGTGCATCTACATCAAAAACACTTGTAAACGTTTTTTTTTGTTTGTTTTTTTTTTTTAATTTTTATTTCCATACTTTGTGGACCAGGCGCGAACGAAGAATCCACAATTTTTATGAACCAACGTTCTGCCAGATCAAACATACCCATTCCTGTATCTCGATACATCTTCTATTATTATATGTAATCAGTTTTTTAAAATAGTCAACCATATAGGAGCCTATTCGTGGTCACACACACACACACACACACACACACACATTCAGCTTTATATATATATATATATATATATATATATATATATATATATATATATATATATATATATATATACGATCTACGTATCTTAGTTAATGTTTTTAGCGGGAGAATTATTTTAAGTATTCTATTTAAAATTGTTATTTAATAAATTTTAAACAACAATTATATTGATAATATATTTAATTTAACTTAATTTGGAATTAATATTTCCAACAGCGACTTTTAAAAACTTTTTTAGCGTTATTTGCCCCTAGAGGCTACGCATTAAAAAAAAACAAACGTTCACGAAATGTCATTTGGTAATTTCATTAAGTTTGAAATTGTTGTGGGGGTATCCACGTTACCCATGATGAAAATGATTAGTATAACAGACGGGTTTGTTTGTTTGTTTTTTTACATAGGCGTCACCACTTATCAAGGCTGACCGGCCACTCAAGGATAAGGGTTAAAGAGTGCAGAGAGTCAAAAGGACAATATAGTAATCGATAGAAATGGAAGTTCGGTAAATTTGTTAACTTAAGTGGAACGGCTCATCAGAAACTTGTTCACGTTGGACTTGAAGACAACCATATTATAGACAGCTGGAAAGCAGGAAAACGGAAGACAATTCCACAGGCGTGCAGTTGTAAGAAAGAAGCATTGATCATGGAATCTATGTTTAGGTTTAGGCACAGATAAAGAGTGGGGAAAATTATTGATAATGTTTTCAGCTAGTCTAGTGTTTCTTGTGAAAGTTTGGCGAGGGGGGACCATAGATTGAAGCTCAGTCGAACACTTTCCATGAAAATAACGATAAAGCAGAGACAAACTCGCAACATCTCTTCTGTGAGATAGAGGTTGCAGCGAAGAGAAAAGGACATCCCCCACCAGGCCACGAAGTCTATTTTGAACCCTATCAAGGCAGGACAAGTCTTTTCTAGCAGCTCCTGCTCATATGTGGCAACAGTATTCCATCCTTGGACGTATCTGGCTCTTATATAGAGAATTGCATCAGCAGTGAGATATCTACTGGATCGATAGAAGGATCCCACCATTTTTCCAGCGGCCTTGGCAACAGATTTGATGTACGTATTCTATTTAAGATCAGGAGTAAAGGTCAAGCCCAGAAGCCTGTCAAAACTTGAGGCCTCCCCAAAACGAGAGCCATTCATTTTAATTGATGCCAGATGGGGATCAGAACGTTGATGATGTAAAGATAGAAGCTTGGTTTTAGATGAGTAAAGTAACCAGCCACTCCTTTCCCCATTGTACAACGTGATCAAGATCAGAGGAGAGAGAATCGGAGAACTTGGTCGTTTACTGTCTTAGATGTGCTACCATAGATGGTAGTGTCATCAGCAAAAATGTCTACGAATGATGTAAGGATGTGATTTGGAAGATCATTAATGTAGATCAAGAAAAGAGTTTGGCCCAAGATGGACCCCTGAGGGACTCCATCATTTATACTGAGAGCTTCTGATTTTTGCCCATCAACTACTACTCTTATGAACCTATCAGAGAGAAATGATTTAATAATTGAGAAGACATTTCCAGCTATAACATAGCTGGAGATCTTGTGAAGTAAATCTTTATGCCATACCCTATCAAAGGCCTTTGATATGTCAAGAGCAATGTCCCTAGAAAGGTTGCCTCTGTCGAGAGATTCGCTAATCCTATGAGATATAACTGTAAGCACATCTGCTGTAGATCTAGCAGAACGGAAACCATATTGTGTGTCAATAAGGTTATTTTTGCTGAGATGGTTGATTACTTCTCTATTTAACACAGATTCCAGCAACTTACTCATGACGCACAGGAGACTTATTGGCCTGTACTGAGAGGGGGATGAACGATCACCTGAATTCTTAAATACAGGGCATACTGATTAGATTTTCCAGGGTGATGGGAAGCAATTCTCCTTAAGACAACCTTTAAACAGTTTTGTAAGTATGAGCGCTAGTTCTGATTGAAGTTTTTTGAGTACTATAATTGGAATACCGTCAGGGCCGGTTGCTTTACTGGAATCAAGGTTTTTGATTAGTTTGGCAACATCACGTACAGATATTTGTATATCACATAGTGTGTTTTCTGATACGGGAGGAAATATTGGTGGTTGGCGGCCTTGGTCGCAAAGGGTAGAATTGGCTGCAAAGTTCTTGGCAAAGAGTTTGGCTTTGTCTGATGCTGATGAGATTAACTCAGGTCCATTGATGATAGTTGGGATAGAGCACACGCTTCTGTTCAGGATTCTGTTTGCAATTTGCCAAAACTGGTGGGAACCAAGCAGCAGCGCATTCTGGAGAAAACCATGGCTGGCTATTAGATTTTTGCTGGAACTTTTTCGAGGGTATGAAATTGTCTATACCTACAATTAACCATTCCGTCAGGTCTGATATTATAGACGACACATCCGTTTTAAACATGGAACGCAGAGGAAGATCCGATATAAATGTACGGAAACTATCCCAGTCAGCCATAGTGTATAGATATACTGTACGATGGAGAGGTACGTCTGAGGACTTATTACATTTCATTTTTATCTTAATTGATACAACTGAGTGGTCGGAAGATCCAAGGGGAGACAGAACGGAAACTGAACATAGTTCAGGGCAAGTTGTGAGAAAAAGGTCTAGGAGACTTGCATACTGGCCGTCATTGTCGGGCACACGGGTGGGTTCGTGAACAATCTGAGTGAGGTCATAAGCAATGGAGAAATCATGACAGAATCTCCCCTCATCATCGGTCTTGTTTGAATGAGTTAACCATTCCACATTGTGAACATTGAAGCCTCCACAAACATTAATATTAGCTGAAGGATAAGCAGATAGGACATGGTCAATTTTCTCCGATATGCTTTTAAAGATAGTAACTCCGCTGTTATGGGGGCGATAGAGAGTAAATATAAATGCCGTAGTGTGAGCTAGTGCTACTCGGAAGCACATATAGGGTAAGTTAGGATCTTCTCTGGAGATGTCCCTACCACATGGAAAGCCATCTTTTATATAGGAACATATTCCATGCCCATGGCGATCTTGGGGGTCAGATTTGGAAGTTAGGTTAGAGTATCCTTTAATTACGAACTCATTTAGGGAAATAGTCTGTCCAATTCCAGTTTCACTTAAAAATAAAAGGTCTGGTTTAGTCTCCTGTAATTGGGCTTCAACCTCTGGAAGGTTAGAACGTAGACCCCTGATGTTGGAGAAGGAGACATGGTAGTGGGAGTCTACGTTGGAAGTTTCAGATCCGGGTTTAATCGTGTATTTTTTATTGAAACTTGTCATACTGGAATTTTGGAGTTTGTGGACTAGGTCGTCAGACTTGCTTAGAGCAGGACAGAGAGGGGAAACAAAGAGAGAAAAGTAACAAAGAATTTTTTTTGTAGCACATGATAAGGTAAAGCCGTAACAATTACCCACTAGTATGGCATCGAGAGGCCCCACCAGAGACTACTGCATGGTCCAGAATACAGCAGCCCCAGTACTTTGCGCCTGCTGATAGGACAGCCTCCTTAGTGGTTAATCCAAGGTTCGGGTCCCTGACTATCAGGCGGATAACGTCAGCCCAGATAAAACGTTTACCTCCAGCACCCTTACTAGTGACATGGCTACAAGGATAGACATAGAACAGAAAATTTCCGCCATCTCTGTCGACTGTTCACGCAAAATACTGCCAACCTAGAATACAGCTTTTTCTTCTCCCTTTGTCAGAAAAATCACTCATTAAAAAAATGAGGACTGAGTGACCAATAAAGAGAAGCGAGAGTAACGGGAGCTGCCGACAACGCTTCCACAAAACGTTCTCTACTCTCCTTTAAAAAAAAAAATCTATTAAGTATTGTACTTAATAAAAGTCCAACTGGCGTGTTATTTAAAGGGAACGTATGGTGATAGATTCACCTCTCACGAATTAACAATGAATACAATTTCCTAATCTGTTCATGCAATCAACATGGTAGATATAATAAACATTTATGACGAGAAAACGCTATCATTAAATAAAACAATCAGGAGATAAAAATATAAATTAAATACTGAAATAGAATGTAGTTATTAATATTAGAAATTAAACATAAAAATTAAAATACACTTATCTCGAACACGCATTCGTCTCCAGAGTGCAAACTGATTTGAAAAGACTTTTAGCTTTAATATCAGCGTCCCAAAAGACTTTTTTTTTTATTTATTTATTTATTTTAATTAGCGTTTAAACAAAAATGTGGTCGCTTTCTGAATTTTTGCGAGTTTCAAACGGAACTTAATGTCAACCCAGGCAACGCCGGGTACCCATGCTAGTATATATATATATATATATATATATATATATATATATATATATATATATATATATATGTATGTGTGTGTGTGTGTGTGTTTATGAATTTTTATGTATTGGAATCACTCCTAAACTAATTAACCGATCATTATGAATTTTAATTATGTGTATATGCTTATATATTTGTATGTATTGGATTCCCTCCTAAACTAATTAACCGATCATTATGAATTATAATTATGTGTATATGCTTATATATTTCTATTATTGGATTTACTCCTAAACTAATTAATCATGAAAGATTAGCATACGTATATACTTATATATTTGTATGTATTGGATTCACTCCTATATTAATTAACCGATCATTATAAATTTTATGTATGATATATGCTTGTATATTTGTATAGTTATATTCCAAAAGTCACATACAATGTTCAGTTTTTAATGTATTTATGTGTACAAGAAATTCTATCAAAGTAGAAGGTACTTGTGTAGTATAGTACTCATGAAAAAACAAAGAAAATCTTACATGTGACATACATGAAAGTTATTAAAACCGAAAATCACGTTTAATATTCGAGTAGTATGAGTTACATATGAGAAATAAGGTGCTTCTTCACTATAGCACCAAGATAACAAAACAAACAAATTCTTACCCCTGGCATAGAGAAAATGTAACACAACAGAAAATTACATAAATGTAGCGAGTTTTTTCATTTTTACATTAGAAATAAGGTACTTGTACAGTATGATACCCATATGAAAAACAAAGGAAATCTTATCCATGGCGTACTTAAAGTAATCCAAACCGAAAATTATATAATATATTCGGGTAGTATGGCATTTATAGAAGAAATAAACTGCTTCTTTAATACAGCACTCTATTATAAAAACAAACTCTCACCTCTGACATACGGAAAAGTTTGCACAACAGAAAAGTATGTAAAATCATCGAGTTATTTCATGTATATATAAAAAATAAGGTACTTATACATTATGCTACTCAAGAAATAAGGTACTTGTGTAGTATAGTACTCATATGAAAAACAAATAAAATCCTACCTATGACGTGCATAAAAGTCATTAAAACCGAAAATCACGTTATATAATCGAATAGCATGACTTTTAAATGAGAAATAAAGTGCTTCTTCACTATAGCAATAGATGAAATAACAAACAAATTCTTACTCTAGACGCACAGAAAATTTAGCACAACAAAAATTACTTAAAAGTATCGAGTTCTTTCATTTTTAAATTAGAAAAAAATGGTACTTCTACAGTACCCTACCCAGGAAATAAGGTACTTATACAGTGACGTACCCATATGAAAAACAAAGAAATTATTATCTGTGACGTACATAAGTTATCAAAATCGAAAATCATGTAATATATTCGAGTAGTATAACATTCATATAAAAAATCCGGTGCTTCTTCACTATAGCATTCTGATGTAAAACAAACACACAATTTAGCATAATATAAGCTTATTAAAATAATGTTAAATATATGTTGTACATATGTTTCCACATACGTACTGTAAATTTCTTGTCCAATCAAGGTACAATTATTCCATACATATGTTGTGTAATACCCGTCTTAGGGCAGGTAAAAATATTCCTTTGCTCAAGATGGCAAATGATACATAGACATCAAAATTCCTCTATCCTAAGAATAACAGGCATGTTCAAAATTTTTCTCATTGTCTTAAACGGCCCCGAGAAAGGCCGGGTGGCCTTGCTAGTCTTCAATATATAAATAAACCCTGTAGCATTTTAATGTTCTTTTTTGTCCTGAAACTAGACTTCAACACTGAAACATTCTCTATTGAATATTTCCTATTTTATAATCTGACAATCGCAGCCACTGTCGTTTCAATTAGGTCCTCCGGCGTTTTACCAATGTTCAACAAAAGGATTCGAAAATAAACATAGGTAATCCACGTTGTTTACTCCTCCATTAGCCCTTCATCGGTATTAGAAGAAGAAGAGAAGATACAACCGAAGTTAATTCGAATAAGAGTATATTAAAATGGCAAATAGGCGATCAAAGATTACAAATCGTGAAGCATAAGGAGTCAAGTACAGATGAAATTTGGGCAAAAAAATGCCAAACCAGTTGAAAGAAACCATATTGATTAAAGCATTGCAAAAAGTTTAAGGTATGAAAAAGGTTTCATAAAGGTAATAGTTTGAAAATCAAAGTAAAAAGCATTTTAAGCCGGTGAACATTTCCATTACTGATCAAGAAATAAATGATTGAAGATTTCTCGTCAAGGGCGACAATCAAATTAGGTAAAATAAAACAGAATTATTAATTTCAACGAAAATAATATTGAGAAAACATACAGTACAAGGAAGATAACACAATCGAGTAATAAAAAACTTGCAAGCGAAACAAGATGCAGATATTCTAATATTTTGATAAATGTTGAAGCAAAGTAACAACTATATTATTAATGGAAGGGTTAATTAATGTATACAGATGTAAAAATGTAACTTAAGAAATACAATAGATAATATACAATGAAAAAAATGTCATGCTATTGGATATGAGAATTAAACTAATTGGTAGAAAATTATGCTTTATTTGAAACTTTTCTTTTATTATAGGGCTTTATAATTAAAAAGGAAATTATTATGAAAAAAAAGGAAGTCATAAGCAGCTCATCAAATAGGTTATAAGTTGTGTAGTAATAATTTGATTTAAAATTACTGAGGTCTGAGTATAAATCATATTTCTCAAATACGAAGATGGGTGCATGGGAAGAGAGAATATCAGGTACAAGTAATCAGTAATTTTAAAAAGCAAGGTTCTAACAAATAGATTGCGGAGAAGGTGTATGATACATAAAAAACAAATAAAAAAGTAAAAGTCAAAAACTGGTTAAAATAGGTAGATGTATTAGAATAGATCGTAAAAATTGTTATGAACTGAATGTTGTTGGGCTTAAAAATAAAGCTTAGTAGCACTTTGAAAACATAGTATTGGCAAGTAGCCTGCACAGAAACATTTCCTACTTTGGTATAAATTTCATCGTACGATTTTTCTTAATTTATACAAGCATGAAACTGGAATCTTAGTAATATTTCCATCATTCTAGTAATTATAGGAGAAACCGAACTCATTAACATTTAAAGACTAACTGGTGAATGTACTTGGTGAACCAAGTGAAATGGAGATAGAAACATTTGCGGTGAAAGGGATGGTAAAAATCTTAAAAAGATCTTTGAGTTAAAGTCTCTGGAATAGAAAACCTTGCTAGTCGCTCTGGCAATCAGTAGGATGCTCCATCCCAACAAAAACAAAAAATGAATTGATAAAAAGTAAAGCTTCCTTCATCCTGCTTTTATTATTAAGATTAAGAAATCTTAATAATAAAAGCAGCAGAAGTCACGACATGCATTTAATAAAAAAATGATCATATACCGATTGATTTTTTTATTCTTTATTTTACTTTGTTTTTCTATCTGACAGGCAAAAACGAAATAAAAATATATTATCCAGGGACACATGTTTCGCCATATCATGGTCTTTGAGCTTCTAACTGTGACTTGAAATCCGTAATAATTTTCAACAGGGAAACGTAATAACCACGGAGGCATCAGTCATCACCATTTGTGAGGGAAATGCATTATCAGTGTAGCTATACGTACGAAGCATATAAACCTCGAGATTCGACACCCGGGTACGAATCATTCCCAACTGTAGCTAGTCGTGTAGGATGTACTCATTACAGTAGTCAACGAAATTATATTGCGTAAATGAAGGTTTTCATTTGTTTACAAATTTACGATATTCTTTTTATGAAAGTGTTTTCTATGACACTGGTGTTACATTATTGATTCTTCGGAAAATACCGGGTAGTGATAGTGGGCAATTGTCAGTGTTTAGTTAATAGAAATATATCGATAACAAAAAGGAATGTTTGAATAACAGAAAGTATGTTAGCGAAGCGGATTAGGTATTTAAGGATAAAATATTTATGTTAAAATAGGTACCAGGAGTATTAATTTGATGGAAACGACTTTTAGTTTTATAACTGACATAATTAGAAAAAAAAAATGATTCTTGTCAGCATTCAAACAACATTGTAAATTCCGACCTGTCCAGTTCGGTCCGACCCCGCCATATTGACTTCAGGCTTTTTATTACCTCATTTTTGTGTGTAACCTCATGCAAATTACAACATATCAAATTACATTCGCCCTGATCCTTAAAGATCTCCTCATAAACCTAAAACCCTGCTTGTCTCTCTACTAGTCCCTAAAAAAACTGCTAGACTTTACTAGCCTCTCACAAACATTGCTAGCCTCTCCAAAAAAAAAAGTCAGCTGAATCATAGTTCTCGATTATACAACACCGATTAGAAAAAGTCCGACTTCAATCCTTGTTTTTGACGATACTTTCAATTTTCGCAGTTTGATGCGACTCGTTTCATTTTTCCCTTCCTCGAGTCTTTCAAATCTCAACGGAACACGTTTAAGTTTTCTTTTTCTAAACACTTCCAATATTCAAAGTTCTACGTCTATCATTTTAATCTTTCCATTTGTCAACACTTTCAATTTTTAAAAGTTTCCACGTATCATTTAATATTTTCATTCTCTCGATACTTTCATTTTTTTTTTTTTTTAGTTCGACGCGAATCATTTTAATTTTTTTTTTAGTTCGACGCGAATCATTTTAATTTTTTTTTAGTTCGACGCGAATCATTTTAATTTTTTTTTAGTTCGACGCGAATCATTTTAATTTTTTTTTAGTTCGACGCGAATCATTTTAATTTTTTTTTAGTTCGACGCGAATCATTTTAATTTTTTTTTAGTTCGACGCGAATCATTTTAATTTTTTTTTTTTAGTTCGACGCGAATCATTTTAATTTTTTTTTAGTTCGACGCGAATCATCTTAATTTTTTTTTTAGTTCGACGCGAATCATTTTAATTTTTTTTTTAGTTCGACGCGAATCATTTTAATTTTTTTTTTAGTTCGACGCGAATAATTTTAATTTTTTTTTAGTTCAACGCGAATAATTTTAATTTTTTTTTAGTTCGACGCGAATCATTTTAATTTTTTTTTAGTTCGACGCGAATCATTTTAATTTTTTTTTTAGTTCGACGCGAATCATTTTAATTTTTTTTTAGTTCGACGCGAATCATTTTAATTTTTTTTTAGTTCGACGCGAATCATTTTAATTTTTTTTTTAGTTCGACGCGAATCATTTTAATTTTTTTTTTAGTTCGACGCGAATCATTTTAATTTTTTTTTTAGTTCGACGCGAATCATTTTAATTTTTTTTTTAGTTCGACGCGAATCATTTTAATTTTTTTTTTAGTTCGACGCGAATCATTTTAATTTTTTTTTAGTTCGACGCGAATCATTTTAATTTTTTTTTAGTTCGACGCGAATCATTTTAATTTTTTTTTAGTTCGACGCGAATCATTTTAATTTTTTTTTTAGTTCGACGCGAATCATTTTAATTTTTTTTTAGTTCGACGCGAATCATTTTAATTTTTTTTTAGTTCGACGCGAATCATTTTAATTTTTTTTTAGTTCGACGCGAATCATTTTAATTTTTTTTTAGTTCGACGCGAATCATTTTAATTTTTTTTTAGTTCGACGCGAATCATTTTAATTTTTTTTTTAGTTCGACGCGAATCATTTTAATTTTTTTTTAGTTCGACGCGAATCATTTTAATTTTTTTTTAGTTCGACGCGAATCATTTTAATTTTTTTTTTAGTTCGACACGAATCATTTTAATTTTTTTTTTAGTTCGACGCGAATCATTTTAATTTTTTTTTTAGTTCGACGCGAATCATTTTAATTTTTTTTTTAGTTCGACGCGAATCATTTTAATTTTTTTTTTAGTTCGACGCGAATCATTTTAATTTTTTTTTAGTTCGACGCGAATCATTTTAATTTTTTTTTAGTTCGACGCGAATCATTTTAATTTTTTTTTAGTTCGACGCGAATCATTTTAATTTTTTTTTTAGTTCGACGCGAATCATTTTAATTTTTTTTTAGTTCGACGCGAATCATTTTAATTTTTTTTTAGTTCGACGCGAATCATTTTAATTTTTTTTTAGTTCGACGCGAATCATTTTAATTTTTTTTTAGTTCGACGCGAATCATTTTAATTTTTTTTTAGTTCGACGCGAATCATTTTAATTTTTTTTTTAGTTCGACGCGAATCATTTTAATTTTTTTTTAGTTCGACGCGAATCATTTTAATTTTTTTTTAGTTCGACGCGAATCATTTTAATTTTTTTTTAGTTCGACGCGAATCATTTTAATTTTTTTTTAGTTCGACGCGAATCATTTTAATTTTTTTTTAGTTCGACGCGAATCATTTTAATTTTTTTTTAGTTCGACGCGAATCATTTTAATTTTTTTTTAGTTCGACGCGAATCATTTTAATTTTTTTTTTAGTTCGACGCGAATCATTTTAATTTTTTTTTAGTTCGACGCGAATCATTTTAATTTTTTTCCTTTATCAACGCTGTCAAATTCCGATTCAACTCGTTTAATTTTTCTCTTTCTCGACGCTTTCAAATTTCATGGAGTGCGGTATATATATTATTTTTTTTTTAATATAATTATCCACTGACGCGTGTTTCGTCGTCTACGACTCATCAGAGTGGCCGAATCTAGCGAAATTCGAAATCGGGACCCCTCCGGTAATGAGCCTAATCTCGCTAGATTCAGCGACTCTGATGAGTCGCAGACGACGAAACATGTGTCAGTGGATAATTATATTTTAAAAACAATATATATGCCGCTCCCCATGTAGTGGTACCAAATTGGTTAAAGGGAAAATTATTCCCAACTCGCATTTAGGTATCAAAACAAACAACATCTATATAAATGTGTGTGTGTGTGTGTGTGTGTGTGTGTGTGTGTGTGTGTGTGTGTGTGTGTGTGTGTGTGTGTGTGTGCTTTTTTACAGTTCAAGAAATAGAAATCTTATTGTTTATATGAGCAGTTCAGGGTGCTCGATTCGCTATGTAAGATATCTTTGCATTATGGCTAATGTGCATGTGTTGACGGTATCCATCATCTTGTAACGTAATGAAGGTGGCACCAACTTCAATTAAAATAAAACCGAAACATAAAAATCAAAGAAAGCAAAGAAAGAAACAAAGAGAAATGAATATAAATGTTTACAAAAAGCTTGAACGTAAAGAGAGAAATGAAGGAAAGGAAAAATGAAAGAAAAGAGAAGGAAAATTCTGGATAAACTTAGAATAAAAAAAGATAAAGACAAGGGAAAAGAAAAGGAAGTAACATAAGCGACAAAAAAGAACGACAAGTGACAAGTAAATAAATGTTAAAATATGCAAAGAGTGGGGGGAATTTTAAGAGAATGGACATTATTAAATGAGAGAAAAGAATGAAGAAACTTTTAAAACTACACATCCGCTATCCTAAAAAAAAAAAAAAAAAAAAAAAAAAAAGTTGATAGAGACGGGAGAGGAAGAGAAAAATAATGGAATGGAGACGGGGAGAGGGGAGACCTCGTAGTTCAAAATTAAGTCTTTCACAAAATAATCCTGTTTCGGGTGCTTGCCTCTCATACTCTACCGTCAGCAGTCCCGATCCCTCCCAACTTCCCAACTTCCTATTGTCAGTGGCGGGCGAGACTTAAATCGAAGTGAAGGGGTGTAAGGGGCACAACGGCGGTTCGCCGTCGTTACCTTTGAATTGTTTACAAAGTTCAAGAGGTAACAAAAAAAACGAAACAACTAAATAAAATGTTACTGAGAACAAGAGGCACACGGGCACACAAGGGTCGCTTTTGTAAAAATAACACTGATTGCAATAACATGTGTTTGTGCGTTTGGGGGCTCCCACAGTTAAAGACCGTGTATAGTACCCGGAAAACAACAACTCTTGGGTAGGTAGATTTGTAAATGGATAGACATGCATAGACTAGTATATATATATATATATATATATATATATATATATATATATATATATATATATATATATATATATATATATATATATATATATATTAGGCACCGCCAAAAATGGCCGCAAAATCAAGTTGTTGTTGTTTTTTAAAACTAAATTACATTTATTACAATCCATTTTTTCTGAGTAACTTTTTTTTTTCCAGAAAGATAAAACCCTGAATTTTATCATATAGAAAACAGAATAATGTAAAACTTTTTCTACTATTTTTAATTCAATTTTAAATGTTAAATTTTCCCAAAAAGTTAACAATTGATATTTTTTGTCTTGCACAAATAACGTACTTAAATATTTAAAAAAAAGGGTTTTTGAAATAATTTATTTATTCATTTATTGTCTAACTAAGATTTAGGATGATTTTCTAAGAGAATATGCAAAAATATTATAATATAAGTACCTGAATTTCAAATAATTCCACTTATTCATATAGGTAACCAGACATTTCGCGTCGCCGTAGAGTTCAGATCGACTTTGTTTACGTTTTCTTTTGATTGAGACGAAAACTATGGAAGACCAAACAGGCCAAAAAAACTTATTTTTCAGTGACGAAAATTTCAATGTATTATTAAGCTGAGGCTGGCCAGTACCAGATGGGTGACCATTTGTATGAGTTTGGTTTTTAATGTGTATGTGTGTGGGGGCCAGGCTCCCCAAAATGGGGGGAGGGGGCAATTTAAAGCAGAATAAAAAAAAATTATTTCAGCGCGTTTGGTCCACCGTAGTCGAAAGGCGGCAAACGTTTTCAAACGAGATCGAAAAAAATGATGCTATTTTTAACACAAAGGGCACAATATTTATCGAATTTTTTTTTTTTGTATCGATTATTCAAAGCATGCTCTGTTTAATAATGGTCATGCATTATTCGGCTCGCTAAAAAAAAATTGTTAATTTATTTATCAAAAATTTTAAAATGGCTTTTTTCGTATAAATATAAAAAAAATTTTTTTTTTGTTTTGCTTAACTTAAATTAATTATTTTACTTAACATATTCACCGAATTTCACACTTCAAAACTCAAAAGCGGGATAATTAAACACAATCGAAGTTCTGATATTCAGACGTCAAAATAAGGTATGCAAACAATGTTTTTTTGTTTGTTTTTTTTTAATCTATAATTCTGTCCCTTACAACAACACAATATGTTTTGTTCAGTTTCAGATGATTATTTTAAGCATATTTGTTCCCACTTCAAAACAAGGGGGGGGTTTTGTAAGCAAAAAAATATATATATATAAATATCGTTTATGAAAAATAAGTACACTGTTATAAAGTTCATTCTTCTCCTAATAATCGCTGAAAATTTCGTATTGATCGGATAATTACCTGATTTTTGGTAGATTTTTAAAAAGACGGTCCGTCAAAAAGTACTGACCTGCCCCCCCAGTTTTGGCGGTGCCTAATATATATACACACACTAGCATTTCAGCCCGGCGTTGCCCGAGTGTTTGTAGGTGTGTGTTCAGCAAAAAAAAAGTGGTAGTAGGAAAGCAGGCTCGAACCCGTACCGCAAAGGAGGAAAAGAACTGTTACGACCACAGTCAACGTGACGTACATTTAAATTAAGGCTACACAATCGAAAAGAAGGGATGACTTTCGAAAATATTGGCGAAAATATTGGCGAAAGAGGGGATTACTTTCGAAAATATTGGTAGCAAAGTGCCCAGTTGAGAGTGAAGATATTAATGTTTTTAGCCAATTTTTCGGTATTTGTCGCCTGAAGGGTCGAACTTCAAAACGATACTGATTTTGTGAAAATCCGTCACCTCTGCGAAAGTTTTAGGCAAACATGCAAACATACATACATACATTTATATATTGGTAGCTCAAATTATCGACCCAAACCGATTATAAAGCTTGCCCTATCTCAAATGTTTTGACCAGAAATTGTCTGAATAATTTGGTAGAGACCGCAGTAGTCAATTTTTTTTTAATTTTAATCCCTATTATGACCCGTTAACATTTATTGTTTTGGGCTCAAAGGAAGTTATTAAGTTAGATCCATGTCCAAGGAACTTATATGTAAAATTTCAATTGTTTATACCCAAAATTGTCGGAGGAGTTTGGTAGAGTTCTCAACTTGAACTTGACCCCTTAACAGCCCAATTTCTGGCTGAAAAACGATCACAAAGATTTTCCCAAATCTCAATACCCTGTATATCAAATTTCGACTCTGAAGTCTTAAAATTGACAGAGTTATTGTGTAGGGAAATGTACACAGACGAACACACACACATATGCTCACTTTTATAGATATACTAGCATTTCAGCCCGGCGTTGTCCGGGTGTTTGTATGTGTCTGTTGAACAAAAAAAAGCAAAAAATAAAAAAAAGTGGTAGTAGGAAGGCAGGCTCGAACCAGTACCGCAAAGCAGGAAAAGAAAGGGAAAAAAAACTGACGTCTATGCTGTTGCGGCCACCGCCAATCCGGAACTGACACTATTTAAAATCAAGGCTAGACAATCGAAAGGAGAGGATGACTTTCAAAAATATCGGCGAAAAAGCGACGCCCACCCCCCGTAGAAAACTTCCCAGTTGAAGGTGAAGATATTAATGTTTTAACCAATTTTTTCGATATTTGTCGTATGAAAAGTCGAAATTCAAAACGATCCTGTCGAAAGTTTTAGGCAAACGTGCAAACATACATACATACATACATACATACATTCATATATTGATAACTAAAGAATTTCGATCCAAACCGATTAAAAAGCTTGCCCTATCTCTGAATACCCTTTATGTCAAATTTCAAGTGTTTAGACTAGAAATTTTGTGAGTAATTTGGTAGAAACCGGAGAGGTCAAATTATTTTTAATTTTGACCCCTATTATGACCCCTTAATATTTATTGTCTTTGGTTCAAATCAAGTTATTAAATTAGATCCATGTCCAAGGAATCTATATCTAAAATTTCAAATGTTAAACCCAAAATTGTCAGAGGAGTTTGGTAGAGGTTTCAAGGGTCAAATCGTTGAATTTTGACGCCTTAAAAGCCAAATCTCTGGCTGAAAACGGATCACAAAGAGTTTCCCAAATCTCAATACCCTGTATATCAAATTTCGAGTCTGTAGACAGAAAATTGACAGAGTCTTGCGTATGAAAATGTACACACAGACACACACACAGACACGTTCACCTTTATAGATAGATAAATAGATAGATAGATAGATAGATAGATAGATAGATTCAACAAAAATATATACTTATACATAAACATATATGGAAACAATTTTGTGTTTACTGTAAACTTTTTACGCAAATATTATGCAAGTATAAATCATGTAGAATATCTGCATTAATATAATTACACGTAAGAGTTAACTAAAGATGATCATCCCATAAGAAAACCGAAAAAAAACTAATAGGAAATTTTAATTATTAAAATGAATGTTTCAAAGAATATGCAAATTAGCTAGATCTTTTTCTAGTGAATGCAATTCCACAACCCATATATAAGAAAATTGTATTTTCTTTTTAAATAAATAGAAAAGAGAGTTTTTAATATGAATGTCAATACACACAAATGTCTATACCCTGTGCTGAATAAAGAGACTTTGTATCAATAAAGATGCAAAACCTCTCGGAAACGATCGTACAAAAACATTTGTTTTTGTTGAATTATTGGAACGGATGCATGTCAATATTTCATAAAATTGTTCATCGCCTCTCTCTCTCTCTCTCTCTCTCTCTCTCTCTCTCTCTCTTTATATATATATATATATATATATATATATATATATATATATATATATATATATTAGTGATGGGACGATTAATCGAAATCGGAATCGGGAATTGGAAAATCGGAACTTTTGGGAGTATAGGAATCGTTGTCGGAATCGAAAAATATATCCTAATTTCCCATTCTAAAAATGATTATTTGCATTTTTTTTAACTTAGGTTTCCATTGTTGGTATTACTGATAAATAATTACTGTTTTAAACAATTAGTAAAACTAAAATCTTTAGATCATAATAACATTAAAATATGATGCATTTTGTTTTCGTAAAACAAACAAAGAAAAAATTGAAACTTTACTTTCGCTAGGTACACTTTAGTATAATGTTGTTTATTTACAAAGTTCGAAAAAATATTTTATAAGTCCAATAAATTATTTTGTTCAAGAAAAATACTATCAAACATTATTGATAATCAAATAAAAAGTAGAAAATAAAATGTGTTTTAAATCTTTTAAACTATTTATTTTATGATCTCAGCTTTTGCCCAAGGTTTTTTTAAAATAAATACATGGTTTCGTTTTTCGTGTCTTGACTCCGTGACTCCTTGATCAAGTTTAGATACAAGAGTAAACAAGTAAAAATAATTTTAAAAAATATTATGGGATGTGTAGTCGCCTTTAAAAACAATATATCCTTCTAGAACGGTCGTAAAATGTGTTTCCAATAGATATTTATTTAATAATGAACCAGTTTTCCTACCTAGCAAAAATGGACGTTTTTTCCGGGTACGAGTTTTCGAAGGACGAGTTTTCCGGGGACTAGTTTATGGGCACCGAATTTACGAAAACTCGTTCCCGGAAAACTTGTCCCCGGAGAACTCGTATCCGGAAAACTCGTCCATTTTTGTTAGGTAAGAAAACTGGTCCATTTTTGAATAAATATCGATTGAAAACTCATTTTATGTTATTGAAGGAGCTATTGTTTTTAAAAGAGAATACACATCCCATAATATTTTTTAAATATTTTTACTTGTTTACTGTTGTTTTCAAAAAATAAAATTGATTTTTCTAAGTGTTTGTTTTCTACCTATCTTTGAAAGTTTTTTGTGGTTCAACTTATTTTAGAGTTTATTTAGTTTTAAAAAAAGTAATGTCGGGTGTTACTTTTGAACAAAAAATGTCCGACATGAGAGACTCAGGTCTTAGGAATATCATAATCGCTCCAAAATAGAAAATTAAAGAAATTACTGGGGTAGATATAGTTTTCAAAGGAGCCCCCCCCCACTCCAAAAGAAAATAAATTTGCATACTTTTTAGGTAATGTCCAAGATCACTGCTTGAAAAAAATATCAAGCTCCCGGAAGTGGATACGGTTGATTCTCTAACGAAACCGAACAGAAGACACAAAAAGTTACTTTAGTTTTTAACGCTTCATGTGTTATTACGAAACAAAAAATACTTCTTGTATTATCAAATAATAAAACATATATTTTATTTAGAAAAACTAATTTAGTTTTAACACTTCTGTGTTCACGAAACAACAAAAGGCACGTCTGCGGTATGCAGACGGCGGACATCTTTTCTTGGTGCTTTTCACTAAACTGTCGCCAGGTGACGTATCTCTGTCAAAAAAACATTTAAATTAGGAATTTGTTGGAGACCCTTCAAAGTTCCTTTAATTCAAAAAATGTTTCATTTAAATTACTTATTTGTTTGAAAAAAAAAAGCTATATAAAAATCTAATGTTGCTTTCATTACAAAATTGTTTTAAAATTATATTTTCTTTCGCAGAATTTAAAAAAATGTTTTTTACAATTATATATTGATACATTTTTATAAAATAAATGTTTTGGTTTTCAAATATTTTTCTGTTCGGAAAAAAATCTTGTGGAGCTGGTGCACTTATTGATCCGCGCTATATTTTAAATAATATTTTCAAGTTTGATTAAAGTTAAACGATATCTATTTTATTAAATTGATAGGTGAAATTACAGAATAGGTACACACCACCCTCCCGCCCTATGTTAAGAATGGCTTTCTAAATAATAACGTTATTATTTCAGCATAGACAAATAAGTGCATGAGTACTAATCTTGTTTGTAACAAGAATTGTTTAAACTAAATTAATTCTTCTGAATAAAATATTCGCTTTCTTTGATAATACGTAAGGGTTTTCTTTTGTTTTTGTTTTTGTTTTTGTTTTTTCTTAAGAACACAAAGTATTAAAACTAAAGTTGTTGTTTTTTTTTTGTTTTGTTTTTCGTGTCTTGACTCTGTGACTCCGTGATCGAGTTTATATTTTTTAACAAGAGTAAACAAGTAAAAATGATTTTAAAATATTATAGCGGTACGTAGTTGCTTTTAAAAGCAATATAAAATGTTTTCAATTGATATTTATACAAGAATGGACTAATTTTCCTACCTAGCAAAAATGGGTGCGTTTTCCGGGTACGAGTTTCCGGGAACGAGTTTTCAGGGATGAGTTTTCGGGTACCATATATATATTCTTCTAATTCTTCTTAGTTCCTCCTTATATATATATATATATATATATATATATATATATATATATATATATATATATATATATATATATATATATATATATATCCTAGCATGGGTGCCCGGCGTTGCCCGGGTATTTGGAGGTATATGTTGAGCAAATAAAAAAATGTTTTTTAACTTTGAACCCTATTATGACCCCTTAAAATTTATCGTTTTGGGCTCAAATCAAGTTATTAAGTTAGATCCATGTCCAAGGAACCTATATGTACAATTTCAAGTGTGTAGACCCCTTGGAGGAGTTTGGTAGAGTTCTCAAAGGTCAAATCGTTGAACTTGACCCCTTAATCGACAAATTTCTGGCCAAAAACCGATCATATAGATTTTTCCAAATCTCAGTACGCTGTATATCAAATTTCAAGTCTGTAGACTAAAAATTGACAGAGTTATTGCATAGGGAAATGTACACAGACAGACACTTTCACAGATATATAAATACATATGATTTTCCAGAATGTGAGAGATTGTATATAATAAATTCTACAGTCAAAACGTCGCAGCCCACAAGAGCCATGACAGTCAACGAACCGGAAGTCCAAGACTCGAGTTCCGCCCTCATTTGGGGTCATCAGTTAGACACATCCGAACTCAGGATTCGAAACGCGAGCGTCTTTCATGCGAAGCAAGCAATATACCAACTGAGCAAACGCCCGCACACAAGAATTTCTCTTAACCAACACAGATCAGCAAACCGCGCCGAAATCCTACTGTGAAATTAACGTAATTCCTGATTTTCCTATCATAAGTTGCTCGCTTGGTTAGCATTGCTGGATGCATCGGCCTTTCGAGTTAAAACTCCTATTTGTGAGACATCGGCTTTGGGTTGGATGACCTCGTCCCTTGTCGAAACGAAGTAGATTCATTTCACAGTCGGATTTCGGCGCGGTTTGCTTGATCTGTGTTGGTTAATAGAAATTCTTGTGTGTGGGCGTTTGCTCAGTTGGTAGAGTGCTTGCCTCGCATGCAAGAGGCTCGGGTTTCGAATCCTGAGTTCGGTTATGTCTAACTGATGAGCCCAAATGAAGGCGAAACTCGAGTCTTGGGCTTCCGGTTCGTTGACTGTCATGGCTCTTGTAGGCTGCGACGTTGTTGGCTGTGGAATTTATTATATATATGTAACATTCCGTGTCAAATGGACAAATTTGGGGGGGGGGGCACAAACCATGTCCGACACGGTTTTTTTCAAATTTGCTACACACACACACACACACACACACACACACACACATATATATATATATATATATATATATATATATATATATATATATATATACTAATGCATATAAATTTAATTGTTCATTCAATAAAGAGAAATTACATTAGTAACTTTTATAGCCACTGGTAACATATATTTGTTGTATATTTTATTTTTGACCACTTTTTGGATTCTATGTGTATAGTAAAACATACGCGAAATAACGACTAAAAGCAGGTGACAAAATGATCCATATTTTTATCCTCATTACCTGACATTAACTTCAAGCCAAAAGGAATTACTTTATATTTTAAAATAGCTAAAAAATAAAAATAAAATAAAAATAAAAAACAATTTTATTTAAACCTAGAATCTCTTTAATAAAACCTACGAAACAAACGAAGTGAACGTGTCTGTGTATCCGTGTGTCTGATGTGTACATTTCCCTACGGAATAACTCTGTCAATTTTTGCCTACAGACTCGAAATTTGATATACAGGTTAATGAGATTTGGGAAAAACTATGTGATCGGTTTTCGGCCAGGAATTTGGCTGTTAAGAGGTCAAAGTCAACGATTTGACCTTTGAGAACTCTACGAAACTCCCCCGACAATTTTGGGTATAAACAATTGAAATTTTACATATAGGTTCCTTGGACATGGATCTAACTTAATAACTTGATTTGAGCCCAAAACAAATGTTAAGGGGTCATAATAGGGGTCAAAATTAGAAAAAATTGACCTCCACGGTCTCTACCAAATTACTCAGACAATTTCTAGTCTAAACATATGAAATTTTACACAAAGGGTATTCAGAGATAAAGCATGCTTGTGTATGCATGTGTGTGTGTGTTTCCATCTCAATCTATATATGTGTTATGTCAAATTGTGGACAATAGCTTTGCTCCCACTTCACTCATATGCCGACATTAAGAAGAAGAAGAAGAAGAAGAAGAAGAAGGGCATATTCTGAGGAGGCGAGGTGGTGTTTGAGGCGGTAAGAAATGGTTGTCGTAGTTAGTGATGTATTTTTATTAGAGACACAGTCTGTAACGGCGCATTTGAATAATGGAACAAGGCATTCGATCGATAGTCTGCCATTTAGAGAAAAGATTCTAAAAAATGATTAAACAAAAAGAAACTTAAAGGTATCTCAATGAATTAAACTAAATATAAACCACATTACGTCTAGTAGTTGTGCTTCAAAATTCATAATAATTAGATATATAATTAGGATTGAATCGTGCACATACAAATATATAAGCATGTGCACATATCGAACTTTATCTAATAAAGACATGTATTCTGTATGGATGTAACATGCAATTGTGTCTATAAATGATCAGTGACGTGCTTGATTAGTTACTCACTGACACGTGCTTGTTAAATAAATGGCCACAGCTGAACGGCGTATAAATCGAATTTAGATTCATATACAGCGTAACAGTCTGTATGTGGATGACTCTCTCTCTCTCTCTCTCTTTCGCTCACTCACTCTCTCTCTCTCTCGCTCACTCACTCTCTCTCTCTCTTTATATATATATATATATATATATATATATATATATATATATATATATATATATATATATATATGATAGGGCAACAATAGTATGAAATTAAGTCCCAAAACTATATTGGTAGATATAGAATGGATCATTTATTGAATAATGGAATACAGGCAAAATTTTGGTGATAGAAGGGACTCTTTATGCCATGGCATTTCGAAGCATAATGCTTCTCATTAGAAGAGTAAAGAAGGTGCTAGGTAGCATGGAGAAGATGCGGCGTCTAGGGGCGAAAAAGATTAAGAGGAATTATAGAATGTTGGGGGAAGCTTTATTGAATTCTAAATAAATAAATAAATAAAGGAGAAGCTTGTTATATATAGTATGATATATAAAATTGTATATGGTCCTTAACATAGTGTTGAGTTTAATGGGTATATGTTTAAGGGTTAAATTGGGGGTATATTGTGGCTGCGTGGTAGTTTATTTTAATGGTTTGTGGGGTGTCTATTATCATTGGAGTTGTATTTTGATAGGTGCAACCTAAACGGCAAATAGCGGCTATAAAATCGCCTATAATTTTTGGGGCGGGGGAGGGGTTAAATGCAAGTTTGTAATATTGATTAGGTAATATGCGGCAATATTTTAAAGTTTTTTTTCTGTTATGATGTATGGAGTGTGATTATAAGGGGGCGGTCGGAGGATAGAATGGCAATGTCTATGTGTGCGTTTAACTTGATGAAAAAGGTTTAAGGATACATATAGTTGGCAAGTGGAAGAGTAAGGAGACATTTACTACTTATAAAAGTAGTAACAATACCAATAATAGTAGGTTAAGATAAATGTAATAATAGTAATAATAATAATAAAGATAAAAATATAATAAAAATAAAAATAATATTACCAATAGCTGTGATAAAAGTAATGTCAATGTAATAACGATGAAAAGGGAAATAATGATAACGGTTATGGAAGCAATGACGGGGGTAATAACAGGGATAATTACGGGGATAATAACGGGGATAATAATAATGACAGGAATAATAATAATAATAATAATAATAATAATAATAATAATAATAATAATAATAATAATAAATCAATGGTAAGAGGCTGTTGCGATTATGCAAATTCCTTTGCAAATGCTATCGAAGGAGGTGGAGAGAGCTGGACGTCTGGGGTGACTTGCTGTCACTCAGCTTCTAGAGAACACCACAGGTTTCCAATCAGATCGTTTGTTGACTTGTGTGAAAGCTATATGTGAGCCAATAATAATAATAATAATAATAATAATAATAATAATAATAATAATAATAATAATAATAATAATAATAATAATAATAATAATAATAATAATAATAATAGCGGTAAAAACAAAACAATAATAAAATAATAATAATAAAATAATAATAATAATAGTGATAGCGATACTACTACCATTACTACTACCTACACCACCACTACTACTGCTGCTAATAATAATAATAATGTTAATAATAATAATTACTAGGGGATGCGTAAAGGCAAGGGATACAGACAAATGGGGGATCAGAATAACAGGGAATAAGGGTGCGGAATGAGGGGTATGGTTCCGTGAAAAAATAAAATAAAATAAAAGTATGTATATAAATATATATATATATACATATATATACACATATATACACACATATATATATATATATATATATATATATATATATATATATATATATATATATATATATATATATATATATATACAGATACACAAAGAAACCACAAACAAAAAAATAATAAAATAAAAGATAATGGACGAGGGTATTTTGAAAGTAGATGTTGAATTAGCCGGGAAGACGTAAGAGTTCTGGAAACAAAAACCGTAGGTTTATAATTAAAAAGTCCTTCACTGGGAAAGATGGCTTCAAGAGTCCACATTAAAAATTTAAATTTCTTGAAATCCGATTATAAAGGCCTAGAAAATTTGTGTTTTTTATGAAAAAGCAAGGCCTAGAAAATGGAATACATACTTTCACATTTATAAACAAGAGGGACATGCCTCTTCATTCGGCGAAGCTACTTTTTGTAGTAGTTCTAATATCCAAGAGATGTTGCAAGAAGCAGGGTTTTCGTCTGTCCGTTAAAATTCCACATTTCTCAATTAAATTGTGTTTTATGTTGTTAGGATGGTCTTGCATAGATATGCTGGTTTGGTGAATTCTTTTTCCTCCTATTTTGGATGGCAAAAAAAAAACATTACATAAACTAGGAAAAATCCACAGAACACAATAACTACATAGCAATTTCTACGTTGACATAATTAGTAGGGCATATGTGATCTTTTTTTATGAATGACTTGTAAAAGAAGTTGGTCCACAGAATTAGTCAAATTTGTGGTTTCGTCAATAGTTATTCCTCGCGATTCCTCTTAGAGAGCATCCCACAACTCATCTTTGCTCTTAAATTGGCGTCTACTTGCATAGAGGCGTCGCTTCATTATACTCCAAAGGTTCTCCTGCATAAAAATAATAGTTCTTCTGAACGTCAACCTTTGCTTCTTCAGCCATGGTTCAAAGTGCTCCTTCAGAAAAGCTATGTCAGCATTTGACGTCGTTTTTATACCTTCTGGGACTCCCCATGGGCCAACTAAAGGACCTCTGATAATCCCAGACCAAATCATTATCCCACCACCACATTGTTGGCGCCTTAAACGCTAGTGACGATATCGTCCATCTAGGAACCATCTCTTGCTCCAGCCATCTGGACCATTAAGAGTGACACGCACTTCATCTGTGAACAAAACTTTGGAAAAATCCGTTTTCATATTGTCCTCTGCCCATTTCAATCGGTTTTGTATGTGATGTTGCTTTAATGGGGGATTAGTCACAGTTTAACTCTTTGCCACTTATTTCAGAAGGCGACATCGAGTACTTTTTGAAACATTCTTCAATCCGGCTTGGTCGAAGACTTCTCGACTTGTCTGCCCAGGGTTCTTAACAACTTCACGTTGAATTTGGAGTAGAGAACGGCGTGAAACAACTCTAGATTTACCTTTATCAGCACTCTTACGTACCTTTGTAGAGTCCTTGACAAAGTTCTTCACAGGTTTATGGTACCTTCCTATCATTTTCGATATTTCGAGAGTAGTTTTAACTTTTGCTAGCTGTTCTGTAATAGGACTCGATTTAGAACTATTCAATCCACCTTTACGACCCATTTTATTGATGAAACAACTGCCTTGTTAATAATTTGACACACCTCAAATACCGTCGATTCAGCAATTACGATGGCAAGTTGCTTAAATTGCGCAGAACAGTACGAAAGTTTCACAGTACGCGTAGCTCAGCATTGCCAACGTTTCCGAAGCTTTTGATACGAAACTACCGGCAAGTTTCTGAAATTGGTAGAAAAAACGTTATCTCGTTAATAATTTGGCACGCAGTGTATATATATGTGTGTGTGTGTGTGTGTGTGTGTGTGTGTGTGTGTGTGTGTGTGTGTGTGTGTGTGTGTGTGTGTGTGTGTGTGTGTGCGTGCGTGCGCAGAGAGATCAGGTGGCGGAGAGCATTAGTTCTATGATTTCTTTTACAGAGTGGGTGGCAGCGAACTGTACACACAAACGCCAAAACGTAAAGGTCTTTAATCGAAGTCACAACAAATAACTTTAAACGAAGATTGTTCGCCTTTGTTTTTAACGTGTTTCTGCGTGTTTATTAAACATGTCTTCGTACGCACCAGATGTGGTGAGAGGATTGATGGACACTGACGCCATCCGATGGCCAGGTGGATGAAATACGCCAGATGTAGGTAATCTTCTGACCAAAGGTTTGAGTGGTGTAGGTAGAGGGAATTAAAAGGCTGATTATTATTTTGGTGGTTGGGAAGAGAGAATAGCAGCGTTTATTGTTAGTTCTACAAGTTAACATCACGAACGAAAAGAATACAGCTCGATAGATTAGAAAAAAAAAGCGAAATTGTTTCAATTGACCGTAGATAAATAGACAAATCGACAGGGAGAGAAAGTAGATAGAGAGAATCAAATAGATAGATAGATAGATAGATAGATAGATAGATAGATAGATAGATAGATAGATAGATAGATAGATAGATCAACAAAACATATGCGCTCGGAGCGCTCCTATATTTTCTTGTGTTACATTCTTTTCGCTATTCCAAAATAATAATAATAACTAGCGGGACCTGTGGAAATCCACAACGGACTCTTTCATATGTAATATATTAATGTTGGCATTCTGTGGATGTTCAGCGTAAATGGGACGCCCTGATATTATTGTAGCTCTTTTGCTAAAACTGCAAAAGTATTCATATAAGCTAGCACGTACGCTCGGCAAAGCCCGGTCATAAAATACGCTTAAATATGATATTTTAATTTATGCAGATTTCGTATATATTATTATAGAGTCAATTTTCTATCGACTCTTATATATTATGTGATTAAAGTTGTGATTTCAAAAATAAAAATATATATCCATATGATTGGATGCATCAGCTTGAATTTAAACCGAAACCAAAACTTATGAAGAATATATATATATATATATATATATATATATATATATATATATATAAACTTGAGATCCTTCAGCTATAATCGAAACCGAAACCAAAACTTATGAAAAATTGATAAAATTATTTATTTCAAGAAATGGAAGGTCATAACAATTAATCGACAGTCACTCGAAAGAGAAAAGATGTAACAACGAATACAAATGTAATAACAAACACGCTATCGTATTAATATATAGATTAGGAATTGAAAACTGATGTATATTGGGTTACAGAAATGCAGACAATTTCTATTACATATTTACTTTTTTATTTTCATAATCTGTCTGTCTTCTGTCTGTCTCCCCCCCCTCTCTCTCTCTCTCTCTCTCTCTCTCTCTCTCTCTCTCTCTCTCTCTCTCTCTCTCTCTCTCAAATGGCCTAACGTTTCTTAAGCTTCTTTGTCCACAAAAATGCGGGTAAGGGACTCGAAAAGGTAGTTTTATTAATGCTCTGAATGCATTGTTATATTTATTTAGGTGGTTTTTGTAGCGCTCTAAGCGGTGCAATAAATGTAAGACTACAGTATTACATTTAATATATAGTACTCCCAAACTGCTCAACATCCTAGATAGAGACGCATTGATGTCCGGAAGAAAATATTTTTTTGTCTTTTGTTAACTCGGTAGCCATAATAGTAATGCAGTATTATATTTGATAAATGGTATGAATTAATCCAACGTGGTACGTCGTTTGAACTATTCTAGATATTTTGTCAGCGTTGTTCGGGAATCATCAATATCGTTCATAAAGCAATCCTACAGGTGTTTTTGTTTTGTTTTGTTTTTGCTCGAGAGAATGATTTTCACCATGGCACTCAGTCCATGCTTAATATAGAGCGGGTGTATACAATAATAGTATATATGTAATATACCCTTGATGAAGAAGGTGAAAGACAAGAAATCAACGTTGTCCAGGAATACATTCTACATAAATTTAGGTTTCATTATATTATCATAGCGTGGAAGATAATAAACTGAACGATGCCCGGGAATAAATTATAATAAATATAGATTGTATTTTTGATGAAGGGGGGACAAAACAATAAAGAAGCATCGAGTGGGTGAATGTGAAATCGAGGTAAGGGAGAGGGGTGTCTAAAAACAGGGAAAAGAGAAAGAGCGACCGATAGAAAAACGGATTGAGAGAGGTACAGTGGTGAGAGTTTTAATATAATATGTTACACACACTTTTTAACCTCTTTTATTTTGTTTTTTTTAATGGCTCCGGGTAGCGCCATGTAGCCTTTTAGTTTAATATATAAGCGCGACTCAAACAAAGGATTCAACAGCTGGCTAAAAAAGGAAGCGTAATAATTTTAAAACATTCAGTTTAGTACGTAGTAACATAGAGAAAGAGGGTACTTTCTCCCTCTCCCTCTCTCTTTCTCTCTCTCCCTCTCTCTTTCTCTCTCTCTCTCTCTCTCTTTCTATCTATCTTATCTATCTTTGTCACTATGGTTGACATTCTCCCGTCGTTCTCGATGTAGTAGGTTCTAGCAATAAAATTCTTAACTGCTTCAGTAATGCTTGAATCGTTGGCAGCCATTTCCGTTGGATCCCAGCAACTGCAGGTGTAGCGATGGATAAGTAGTTATGTCTAGAATCCTTTTTCCAATTTTGATTAAGATCCATTGCATGAGTTGGATTTTAGAAAATTCTCAAGGTTTAAGCTTATAGGAACTTTTAAGAAGAATTTGAAATTCTGACAAGTGAAAAGAAAATTTCAACAGTGAGATGAATCTAACTAAACTTGAACATTCACACTGCAATCGAGGCAAGAAAAACGCGTGAAAATATTTGTTAAAACCTGTACTAATCAACGCAATACATACGAAATGAATAGATAGATAGATAGATAGATAGATAGATAGATAGATAGATAGATATGATGTGAGTGTTATTTAATGCTAAAAAAACAAAACTTAATATAACGATTTACTAATTGGTTCGTTTGTTATCGATTTTTTATGTAATCAAAACCGTTAACAGGTTATTCAATGTTGAAACCAATACTAATTGCAGAGAATTGATTAATTACGAGGGGCGTGCGATAAATAATACCCCTGACCAACTTCCCATAGCAATAGAGCAACGAAACTTGGCACAGTTATTAGTCTTTCTCTACATAGGAACCACCCAGAGTTATGCATTTCTCCCATCGTTTGATACAGCTCTGGACACCGTTTTGTAGAAAACCCCAGGTTGGTCCTCCAATCACGACGAGACTTCGGAAATCAAGGCTGCATCATCTGGGAGACGCTTTCCTTTCAAAAACAACTTCATGACTGGGAAGAGGTGAAAGTCAGAGAGTGAAAGGTCAGGAGAGTAGGGAGGATGGGGATGATTTCATATCCACACGCCCGTGCTTCTGATCTGGCGACAAGCGAGTTGTGGACCGGAGCATTGTCCTGCAGGAGCAGGGTACCTTTGCTGAATTTGCCCCGCATCTTGATTTTGATAGCTTCCCTTAATACCCTCAAAAGTGAAGCATAATAGGCTCCTGTAATTGTGGTACCCTTTGCCAGGAAATCTGTCATCACTACTCCGTCCTCGTCCTAGAAGACTATGACCATGACCTTGCCAGCGGAGAGCTGCACCCTTGCCTTCTTTGGAGGTGGTAAGTCCAAGTGCTTCCACTGCATTGACTGGGCTTTGGTCTCTGGATCATAGTGATGGACCACTGTTTCATCCTATATAATCAGACTTTTGAAAAACTTTGACTCATCTTCTTGGCACATCTCCAAATTTATCCTCGAGCACTCGACGCGTTCTCGCTTCTGGAATGGTGTGAACAACCTGGGAATCCATCTGGCAGACACCTTATGCATATGCAAATGGTCATGAATGATAGTTTCCACAGACCCTGTACTAATCTTGACATCTTGAGCTATTTGGCGAATAGTAATGCGCCAATCTTCCAAAATGGCAGCCTCAACTTGACGGACAGATGTCTCATCAATGGCAAAAGGGGGCGACCAGGTCTGGGAGCTGTTTCCACAGACTTCCGGCCATGTTTGAATTCACGATGCCAGCGTTTTACAAGGTCATATGATGGGGTATTATCACCATAAGTTTCTTTCATTTCATCAAAAGTCTCCTGTAGTGTGCGTCCTTTGAAATACAAAAACCGGATCACTGCTCGACATTCAACAGGCTCCATTTCACACCTGACTCAGTTCAAACACCTGTAAAACAGAAACCACAATTAGTTCGGAGCTGTAACTTGCCACATAACCCGTAGAGATATAAATCATTACACATGCAAAATTTCAGCTAGATCAGACAACTTGAAGTGGGTCAGGGGCATTATTTATTGCACGCCCCTCGTACATATGTTGGTCCGTTTTTCGGTATAGCAACATTTTTTAGAGTCATTTAACATACCAAAACACAATAGCTATGGTAAACAATTTGATTGGGTGGTGTTATTTGTTTTAGAATGCTGAACTATTTTAAAAGATTGATACATTAGTTGGGTTGTTCCGGGCTAATTTACCACCGAGGCATAATACCAATTCGTTGATTGGTTATTTTGTCGGTTTTACGGCATATCAACCCTTTTAGAGTTATCTAAATTCTAAACACAATACTAAAGTTATATTCGTATGAATAAGCATGGTACGATTTTTGGACCGGGTAGATTCTGTCCTTGACATTGATTTCCTCCATTCTTTCTTGAATCAGATATTTATATGTGGCACGCCAAGGTTGCCAATATTCATAAGCGAAAATGGTGTCATCGAATTTATTGGATTTGAACTTGGCACATCCAAGTCACGCCGTTATCCGCTAACACACTATCACCAGAATAATTATTATTGGAAATGGTTCAGTGATTAATTCGGGTTGATCTGTTTTACAATATATTAACTCTTTTTTAGATTATTTTAATACTAATATAGTAATCATTCTCTGTTTTGCCAATAAGCGAAATACATTTATTGGCAAAAATAACAAAGTACGACAAGCCTCAAATCTTCAGTATTGATAGAGTTTCTTGCACTCACACGGTTCTCCAGAGAAGACCATAGGTTTTCAATGGGGATTAGGTCCGGACTTTGAGGAGCCAATCCAAAACATCCACATTTTGCTCGTTCAAAAATTCCATTACATGTTTAGCTTGTGGCAGGGGTGCTATCCTGCGTGAAAATAGGTTTTTCACACTCAGAATTTCAAAGTATTGGAATGACATGATCTCTCAACAAGTTCTTGTATATTGTTTTATAAACTCTGGTGTTTAGACAGACCAGATCAGCCGTTCATTCCAAAGAAATCATTCAAAACACCATTACGCTACCCTCATCTAACTTAACCTTTTTTTAATTAAATCTTTCACCAGCAAACCTCCTTATAAATTTCTTCCCGTCAGATCCATACACATTAAACTTACTTTCATCAGAAAAAAATATATTTCGTCACCGATCATCTGTCCACAACACATGCTCTTGAACAAAGCTTAATCTGAGTTTTTTGTTTATCTTGTTTATCATCGGTTTCTTAGCTGGTGATCTCGCAAACAGACCAATTTCATTCAGGCGTCTTGATACTGTTTTACGAGACCCTTTGATGTCATGATAAGCATGTAATTCACGAGAAATGCTGGCAGCTGTCTGAAACCTATCGTTCAGTGTCATCTTCTTAATCAATCGATTTTGTCTAGAAGTTATTGAAGGTCTGCTATTTTTCTTCGGTGGTAGAATTTTCCCCGTATTCTTTAAATCCTTTATAACTCTCCCAACGGTACTTTTCGACAGCTTCAAATCATCAACTATCTTCCGTATTGAATGATTTTCTCCATGAAGTTTAATAATTGATTTTTTGATGGAAGCATCAATTTTAGGTGCCAAATTATTGTGGAACCGACTGCAATGACTACAAAGTAACGTACTCGACTTGTTCGTCATTTTCGTACTTAAAAAAAGCAGGAAAACTTACTACACCGTCTACAATAAATTATTTTCTTTGCTTTGTCCCATGGTTTTGGCCACTTTAATTTTTAAAAAAATTTAAATGCTCAATTAATACAGTTTATCAACATAAGAGATATATTAAATGTGTGTAAGTTCAATTGTCATCCCCCTGAATGTTCTGGAGAAATATAAAAGCATTAAACTGTCCCAGATTTTTGCCCGCTAGTGTATGTATGCTCATAGCTTTCTCAACGTTATCAGTACATAAACGAAAACAGTACCTTTGACAGATTTTGAAATTTGTACTTATGCAATCGGTATTGGACTTCAGTATTAAATAACCGTAACAATAGTTGATTTGCTGTTAAACAAACCAATTGAACTGAACGAGCTAATCTTAGTAGATACTGGCGTAGGTAGGTTCTGGCGTAGGTAAGTTGTTCGATTTTTTCTTTCTCTTCGCCATTCATTAATGTCGATTCTTGTGTTTTAGGTCTGCAACGAAATCGCAGCGTGTCGTCCTCTTCTCTCAATTCCATTCATTCAATGCCATCAGAATAATCGACTAAACGCAATAAAAATTCTTTCTTTTTTTTTTGGCATTATTATTATTTGTTTTACGTTTTTTATCTTTCTATATCAATTTGCTTCGCTTTTTCTAATAAATCGTTTCTTGGCCTTCTTTTTTTGCTTCATTCTGACAAATAATAATAATAATAATAATAATAATAATAATAATAATAATAATAATAATAATAAATTAGGAATTCTGTCAGGTGTTCAGGTAGTCTTTGTATGAAATGATGTGAAGTCTGTTAACAGACGAAGTATCCCGTGGATGAGCGAAAGCAACCAATAGGATGATAATACAAATCTCACACTCCTATATATATATATATATATATATATATATATATATATATATATATATATATATGTGTGTGTGTGTGTGTGTGTGTGTGTGTGTGTGTGTGTGTGTGTGTGTGTGTGTATACATGTTTGTGTCAGTGTGTATGTATCTATGCATGTACATACATAGACACTTTCAGTCATTGAACAATCAACACTCACACAACACACGCACACAACACACACAAGCATGTACATTATAAACACGCAATACATATTTTACATATGTTCCATTTACATATGTTCCAAGAATTCAACATAAACAATATTTTGTGTACGATCGTTTCTGATACGATATAGATTTTTATTGCTATTAAGCCTTTTCATCAACACAGACATAGACACTAATGTCGAAGTCAAAACAAATTCAGACTTGAGTGCAAATAATTCTGACTTGTACAACAATTTCGGAGGTTTAATGGGGGGTGACATGATAGTCACTATCCACTTTTAATAGCATACAAAGCAATTATATCCAACATGCAAATTCAAAATAAAAACAAAACTTTAACATTTACAAATTTTTGCAAAGAGCAAATACAAAATATAAGAATCTATATTAAAAAATTAGTTTATAGAACTATTATGAGAAACATTATGTTAAAACATATCTTCACAAAAAATTAGGGAAAAAAACAGTAATATTATTTGCAGCCCAATAAGTAGAATTAAGTAAAAACTTAATTTAAGAAATATAGAATAAGAATAATAAATAAAAGTAACTAAGTAAATAAAATAATATACTTAAATATTTAAAAATAAAAGTAATAATCATGATAATAATATAAATAATAAAGAAAATAAAAATAAAAACTAATAAATAAAACTAAGTATATAATGAAATGAAATACAAGAATAAACTGAAAAATAAAAATATTAATAATAATAAAATTAATAACATTAATAAAAAGAGGAAAAAGAAAAAGAAAAAATAATATAATATTAAAAATAATATAATGGCAAGATATTTAAAAAGAAACATTCAAAATTCAAAATTCAAAATGAAAATATTTTTAAAATTCTGTATTGATTTGAAAGAAAAAACGTATTCTACAAAGAATTATCCATAGCATTTGTTCACAAAGAAGTTAGAACACAGTGTGTGTTAATTAAACATTAAAAACCCATAAATACAATATAATACAAAAATATATTGTTAATCCAACCAGAAGATGATATTCAAATTTAGCAATACAATGTTATACTAACACCATTTTACATCACACAAATTCGAATAAACATTTCGCTTATATAGATACTAAAAAACATTAACATATAGACAGACATATATATATATATATATATATATATATATATATATATATATATATATATATATATATATAGATAGATAGATAGATAGATAGATACATACATACATAGATAGATAGATATACACGCTTAGACACATACATGTGTACATATATACATATACACCTATATATATATATATATATATATATATATATATTTCAGAGGAAACATAATTTAATTTAAATCAAAAAGATCAAAGAAACAAAAAAAAAAGCGGGCAGGTGGAATTGTTAAAATTTCCTTAAGGCCTTATCGTCTGACCCTCTAAGAGGAAACGTCAGGATGATAAATTAAAAGCAAAGAATCGAATGAGGAAAGAGGGAAATTGGTTTCAGTTGGAAAACCAGTGAGAGAAAAATATATATATATATATATATATATATATATATATATATATATATATATATATATATATATATATAATTCTCACTGTTCAGGTGGTTTTAAATCAGTAAATATTTCCAACTGATGTTTCAAAATCTTTTGTCTGCACAGGCTTTGAAACATCAGTTGGAAATATTTATTGATTTAAAACCACCTGAACAGTGAGAATTATATATATATTTTTTTTCTCTCACTGGTTTTCCAACTGAAACCAATTTCCCTCTTTCCTCATTCGATTCTTAGCTTTTAATTTATCATTCTGACGTTTCCTCTTAGAGGGTCAGACGATAAGGCCTTAAGGAAATTTTAACAATTCCACCTGCCCGTTTTTTTTTGTTTCTTTCTTTGATCTTTTTGATTTAAATTAAATTATGTTTCCTCTGAAATTTCTCCTTCCATTTTGCTGTACCAAGAATTTACTTATATATATATATACACGCACATACATCCATACACACTTAGCCTCATGCAAATATACATGAAAACGAAAAAACGCAAGACAGCGAATACAGAAAAGTGTATAAGTTACACATATTTTTCGATAAAGTTGAGGTTAATGTGTCAATAGCAGAAAAGAATCATCATAGAAGTTATGTGATATTAATACTTTTATTAATATTGAGGGTATAAGTCCGAAAAGGTATGTGCTTAAAAGGTAGTGTCCCATAATCGTAATAATCATGACACTCTGAACTGCCTATGTATACACGCTACTGAACAGATCATGACCAAACCTGATGATCATGGCCTCCTCCGACTTAGTGATGGTCCACACAAGGCCAAGGTAAAAAAATTAAGGTCTTATTTGGTGCGCCTCTTACAACATCTACTTAGTGCGAGGGTGCCGCGAAGCGCGGGTATCTTTGCTCTCTCTCTCTCTCTCTCTCTCTCTCTCTCTCTCTATATATATATATATATATATATATATATATATATATATATATATATATATATATATATGATTATTTTGTTGCTGATTTTTTTAACGATATTAAGGTTAGCGTCTCAACCTTAGAGATAGGGTGTTTTTATTTTTAGAAAATCGACTCTTTTTTATTTGGGCGTAAACAAATACTATTATATTCATTCATTATTTAAAAAAAAAATCTACGTAAATATATAAACGATAAAAACTAAACAGTAAATTCTTTATGGCATCATAGCGTAATAGATTAAGACGCGGGACTGAAATACATAAGATCCAAGGTTCGATTCCTAATAACACTCAAGCTATATCTATATCTATATATATATCTATATATATATATATATATATATATCTATATCTATATATATATATATATATATATATATACTAGCATTTCAGCCCGGCATTTTCCGGGTGTTTGAATGTGAATGTTGAGCAAAAA
>NC_136507.1:48914142-48991642 GCF_053919585.1 Euprymna scolopes
AAAGTCCTGTTATGATTGTTGTTTCTATGATATTGTTTGTTAATTTTTTTACTGCAAGCCATGTGCCTTTGCAAAGGTTGGATTGGTTTATATTTCACAACATGATAATTAGTACGCCAAATTTCAGTTGCAATACATGCGGTGGCATCCCTGGCAAATATAGCTGTTGGATAATTAACCACTTTATCTGCTTTTACAACAGTGTCAATGACTACCTCACTTGGAATTTTACATTGAATAATAGCGTGGACGTCTTTGTATTGACCTGCAAGAATAGCTCGTTCACTCAGTCAAGTGGAATTCTTATAATTTGAATATCTGCAAAAACCTTTTAAACTAACTCTTCTTTTGATGTAATAAAGTTTAATGTCTTTACATGGCACAAAAAAAAACAGAGTATTTGAGGAAAGCATTTATTTCATATGCTGGTGTTGATTGAAGAATAACAGGTAACATTTGTCTGAAATCTCCTGCAAGCAATATTACTGCATTCCCAAATGGTCTGACATTGCCACGCAAATCTTGCAAGGATCGACCAAGAGCCTCAAGTGATTTTTTGCGTACCATTGTGCATTCATCCTAAACAATAAGTTTGCATTTCTGCAATATTTTCCCCCATATTGGATGTTTTGGAGATGTCGAACATGAGATTTTTGAAAAATTGAATGTTTCAAAGTAGAATAAATAATTCTTCTACTTGGCAGAAAGGTCGCAGGTATTCCTCATGCAGCAAGGCTATGTCATTTTGTTATCGAATAGCTGCCAAAATCAATTTAATTAGAAAGGTTTTACCAGTTACTTCTGGTGCTGTCCAAGGTAGCAGTAATTTCCAAATAACTTCTATTCTCACAGTCAGTAAATGTTTTGACAATGCCTTATTCACTGCAATTAATTTAGGAGACTAAAATAGGATGAGGGATTAGAGATGGAGAGGAAAATATATACATAGAAAAGAGAAAGTGAGAGGAAAATAAAGAAAGAGAAGGAGATAGAGAGAGATAAACGGATTGACAGAGAGAAGGGGAGAGTTAGAAACAGAGAGGGCAAGACAGAGGAAAGGAGAGAGAGATAGAGGGATTTAGAGAGGGAAAGAGGCTCAAAGAGAGATGGAGATGGTGATATAGAGAGAAAGATAGATTGAGAGAGGGAAAGGGAAAGATGGATAGAAAGAGATGTTAAGAGAGGAAGAGAGAGGGGGAGAGAAACATAAGGTGAACTATACTTCACCGTTTTTTTCCTCGTTCAGTAGAGAAAAAATCTTTCGAGACGAAGGCAATTTTAATTTTTTATTACTATCCAAAATACCCTTTTTTTCGGGAGCTAGATTTTCCACACATTAGAAACCGACTGGGTTATCTGTACTTTCACCTAACAAATTAAAAAAAGAAAAACATATTGTAAATTTTGAATTTAGTGTGAAAATACTATTTTTAAAAATAGCACGATAACATAAGGGCATAAGTGCCACTTTAGGTACTCCTTGGACGTTGGGTTCCATGGTGACCAGCATAATTATTTAGTGGTTTCTCCCTTAGTCCCCCCCCTAGTCAAGGCTAATGCATGCGCACGTAACATGTTTTTATTTACTGACGTTGGCTTAGTAACTAAACGATTTATTGATAATTCCGTAACCATTAAACGCATGCCGGAAGATTTAAATTGGTTCATTTTTGTTGTAATGACAAAAAAAAGTTTCATTCAACACAAAACCAAAAACACATATTAATGATAAATGATTTATTATTCTATTCATTGAAATTTACTAATTTTTAAATAAAAAAAGTAAAAAAAAGTTAATAAAAAAATAGTTGCTTATGTGCGCTTGTAAAAATGTTTGTAAAAGTGAGAAATTATTTTAATCATTTAAAAAACTTGTTGTTTTTTTTAGATTAGGTCCACCCCAACCTCCTCATCCTAAGAACAGCTTCCGGAATAAACACCATTTTTGGAGGGGGGGTGAAAAATATTTGCAAAATTTAACAGATATTTGTTGTCAGCATACCCAACCGAAAATACTATTTAAAAATAAAAAAAGGAGGGGTTCAGTGCCCGTTGCAGAGAAGTAGATTTATGTATCAATAAAAGTCGTCATTTAAAAAAGGAAAGTGTGGAGGTGGACCTAAATGTAAATATTTACCCAAAAAATTATCCACTCAATTAAAAATATCTGTAAAAGTGAGAAATTAGTTTAGTTATTTTTTTTATATTCATGAAAAGAGTTAAGCCAACGTAAGTAAAGACATGAATTACAAATGTTTGTAAAAGTGAGAAATTATTAATAAATGTTTAGTAACTTTTTTTCTTTTAATATTCATAAAGAGTAAAACTTGTTTTTCCAATATTTATGACGAGTTAAGCCAATGTAAATAAATGTTTGTAAAAGTGACAAATTCAGGTTTAGTTACTTTTTTTATTATGAAAAGAGTTAAGCCAACGTAAATAAATAATTATGTGAAAGTGCGAAAGGCAACGTAAGTAAATAAATAATAAATGTTACGTGCGCATGCGTTAGCCTTGACTGTGGGGGCTAAGGGAGCGATCATTAAATAATTCTGCTGGTCGCCATGGAACTCAGCACCCAAGAAGAACACCACTTTATTTTAAATATTTATTTTCCAAAGGACTGTTTGAATAAATCAACAATGAATAAAATGGTGCTTCTACCCTTTATTGCCGAAATTGTAGACGCCATTTATTTTCACGCACTTGCTATCCAAATCTAGGGGAGACATCATTATATGGCCGAACGATTGCTTTCGGAAAGGAAAAGAATAAATTTACCAAAATTAACATTTATTACTTCCGGAAACGTTAAATTAAACTAAAAGTATCATTTATTACTTCCAGAAACTTGGTAAGCCGATATTACTGGAGAAAATGAATCTTGACAATTCAAAAGAATGTTTAAAATTATTTATTTGTTCGAAAATAAAAACAAAAAAATTAAACTTCCGAAAAGAACTATGAAAAAAAGTAAATGCAGAAAGTGAAAGAGAACATATATCCATAATTGTTTAATTGGAAATGTTTCGATTTAATTAATGAGAACGGGAAAGTTTTTCATGGAACATTTTTTTTATTAAAAACAGAAAATTGAAATGATATATTCATAATAGTTTAAACTGGGCGAGTGTTATTTGAAAACCAAAATAAAACCAAAACATTTATTAGTTTGTTTTTTGTTTGTTTGTTTGTTTGTTTGTTTGTTTATTTTTTTCGTTTGTGTGTGTTTTTTTTGTTTTTTGTTTTCGAACAAATAAATAATTTTATACATTTTTTTTAATTAAAGCAACTTTGAAAAGCCAACAACAAATCAATTTAAATGATTGTTTTTTTTTTTAACGGAGAAGTGGGTTGTTTTTTGGGTTTTTTTTCTTACTGAGAATCGAAATATAATTGTAAAAACATTGATTGAAAAGTTTGCGTGAAAAATATAATTTTAAAAAAACAATTTTGAAATGAAAGCAACTTTTATAAAATAGGTTTTTTTTTTCGAACAAATAAATAATTTTAAACATTCTTTTGAATTGTCAATATTTTTTTGTCAAATAAATAAATTTCAAGCAATTTTTGCAATAAATAATAAATAGCAACTTCGTTAATTTTACGACTCGCCCCAGCATATTATAAACACCCTAACCTCCCCATATTAAAACGGCTTTCGGAATGAACACCCCAACCTCCCCATGTTAAGAACGGCTTTCGAGGTTTGTGGAAGGGCGTGTTTAATTTGAAAGCCGTTTTTAACATGGCGAGGTTAGAATGTTTATAATACGCTGAGGCATGTCGTAAAAATGAAATAGTTTAGAAAAAGTAAAAACAAACTTTTTTATGTAAACAATGCCGTGAAAGAAACTAAACAATTAAAACGTAATGTTTCTCTCTTTTTTTTGTTTTCATTTTTCTTCCTTTGAAGATTGTAATGCTGGGTATGGGGCAGCCAAACCAGCTGCTAACATTGCCCCGCTTTTTATTGAAGCCAACTGAGAGCTCTTTTTAGTATCCTTACTGTTCCCTTAAGTGTAATTGTCTGGATCTCTTTTGCACTTGGTTCACCAGGAATATTAGTAAGGTAGGACTTCAGGTTCTTCTTCATAAGCCCTGTGGCATCTATAATAACTGGTATGATTGATATCTCCCTAAGATTCCAGTTTTTTTTTCATATCGTACATGAGACCTTCGTATTTGGTCTGTTTCTCTCTTTCAGCTCTGTTCAGGCCGCCATCATTAGGAACACTCAGTTCAATCAAGGTTGCAACTCTCTCTGACTTATTCCATATAACTATGTCAGGTTTCACAGCAGCATTATGAGTAAAAAGCCTTAAGATATTTAAAATTACAAAAATTGGTAAGATACATAAATGAATTTAAATTTAAACCCATACACTGATTCAGAAGCTTCGGTTTCTAATTTAACTGGCCTTTCAACACTTAGAGAATGTGAGGAAAAAAGCACATATTCAGAAATTGTTTCTGTAAATGCCGGTTCGCAAACTCCACTCTATTAAAAGTTAATTAACTCAGACCAATGATTGGCATTAAAGTTGATTTGTGTTATTTTTAAAAAATATTTTTTTTGTCCGGCTCCTCATCCTGAAAATTACTTTATTGTATTAACTTAAAAATGTAAGCTTATCTATTTTAATGTTTATGATGAAATTCAAAAAGATATTTAAAATGACTCGATCAATCGACATAAGCAATTTAATCGATATTATATGCATGTATCGTTACTTACCTTATGGACAAAATTATTTTTATTGCTTCTTCCCTCACTGCTAGCTCATCTGATTTTAACATAGTATACAAAACATTTTCAGGCAGTAAAGCAAAAGTATTATGCTTCAAATTTTGTTAAGTAATATTTTGAATTTCAGATGCCTGTTTCTTTATCATATTGATCATATTGAAAATATACAGTTGTTGGTTATAGAACTTATCCCTTTTGATTTCAAGCGAACTAACTGCATATACTTCAATTGTGAATCTAATGAGGCTATCAAATTTGCCAGACATTTCTTGTGGATAAGTACCCCGTGTCAATAAGTATATTAGTCTGATGGCCAAAGATACTGTACCATGTTATTAGACGTTAAACAAATTTAATGAAAATTACTAAATGGAAATGGAAATTAAATAAGAAAATAATTAAGTAACATAAAATCCAATCAGCTTTTTAATCCTTGTATTGGAGCAGCTTGTGGCTTTGGTAAGTAGTGACATTTTTTTTAATTGAATAGGAATTACCATTAATGAATTTTTAAATTATTAAATATATTTAATAATGAAAAATATATTTTCTTAAAATATCCAGAATAAATGTGTGTACATTTTTTTTAGAATGAAAAACAATAACTTTAAAATATAAAATTACATCCTCTTTACTTACCTCCCCACGAGGTTAACCTGAGACGAGGTCAGTTTTTCATGTAGTGAAAACCGAAAAAGAAACCCTGGATTTTTTTTTATTTGAAAACAACTTACAAGATATTATTGAATATGTATATAAAAAACAAGTTTACATTAATTTAAAAATGAAATGTATTTTATTTTGCATTATTGTATGATGTGTTTTAATTCTCTATATTTAACGATATAAACAATATTTAAAGGGATATAATTACGTTTCACGGATGGCCGGATTTTTACATTGAAATTTGTACTTTAAAATAAATATTTTATTGCATATCATTTTTTATTAACTATTACTCGATTTATTGAAGAACCGCATTAATATTTCTCATAAAATATACTGTTACATATATTTACTGAATTTATTTGCTTTAATGCCTTATCTCAATTTTACCGGCTGGCATCGTTCGGTAACACCGTTATCTTAGCAGAATCCTAAATCGTTTCCCAATTTAAAGTCATTTCTTCAAAAATCGACAAAATTTAAGGGGAAAATATATTATGTGGTCATTTTTCCTGGTAATTTTCAACTTCCTCCGGCCTCACTCTGTTACCATTCCGAAATCGACCTACCCTAATATATATGTGTGTGTGTGTGTGTGTGTGTGTGTGTGTGTGTGTGTGTGTGTGTGTGTGTGTGTGTGTGTAATGTCTCATTATTGACGTCTTATTATTGATGTCTAATTATTGATGTATAATTATTGATTTCTCATTATTGATGTATAATTATTGATGTATAATTATTGATGTATAATTATTGACGTCTCATTATTGATGTATAATTATTGATGTCTCATTATTGATGTATAATTATTGATGTATAATTATTGATGTCTCTTAATTGATGTCTCATTGTTGATGTTTTAGTTTTGTCTAAATTTTATCATTGATCTCTCATTACTGATGTATATTTTTATGACTTATTGTTAATGTCTCATTGTTGATATCTCATTGTAGCTCTTCCATTACGGATTTCTCATTGTTGGTGTCTTATTATTGATATCTCATTGTTGATGTCTAATTATTTATGTCTAATTATTGATGTTTCGTTGCTGATATATAATTATTGAAGACTTCTTGTTGATGTCTTATTGTTTGTATCTTATTATTGATGTTTCATTATCGATGTCTGCTTATTGATGTCTCATTTTTTACGTCTTATTGTTGATATATCAATAGTGATGTCTAATTATTACTGTCTCACTATCGATGTCTCACTGTTTATGTCTCATTATTTGTGTTATTGTTGATGTTTCATTGTTGATATATAATTACTGATGCCTCATTATTGATATCTCATTATTGATGTCTAATTGTTTATGTCTCATTGTGTAGATCTCAATAATGATGTCTCATTATTGATATCACATTATTGATGCTTCACTGCTGATTTCTCATAATTTATTCTCATTGTTTGTGTCGCATTATTAATATTTAATTGTTGATGTCTCAATAATATATGTCTCCTTGTTGATATCTCATTATTGATACTTCATTTTTCACCTCTTATTGTTGAAAATTCGTTGTTTATGTCGCATTAGTGATGTATTATTGTTGATATCTTATTATTGATATCTCATTGTTGATGTCTTATTTTTGGTGGCTCATTGTGATATTTCTTTATTGGTCTCTCATTGTTGATGTCTCATTGTTGATGTCTCATTGTTGATGTCTCATTGTTGATCTGTAATTATTGATGTCTTATCATTTTTCTCGTTGTTGATGTCTCATTGTTGATGTCTCATGATAAAGTTTTTTTTATAAATGTCTGATTATTGATATCTCATTGTTGTAACATGCTTATTCAGCTCGAAAAACATACAGTGTTTACCGATGTATTGGAAAATTAAAAATGGCGCGCGACTCTTTCTCTTTGACATGGTAAGTTTGGGAAAAAGAAGTTAAAAATAAAAAATATATATTAAAAATACTGTTAAAAACCCACCGAATATATGTTAGCCTATATCATGGTAACATATATTGAGCGAGTTTCTAACAGTATTTTGTCTAGTTTTTTTTTTATTTTGAACTCCTTTTCCTAAACTTACCGTGTCAAAGAGAGAGTTGGGCGCCATTTTAAAATTTCCAATACATCGATAAACACTGTATGTTTTTCGAGCTGAATAAACATGTTACATTAAATAAAAAAATTATCCATTTAGGTAGAAAAGTAACTTATCTTGCCTTTGATAACATTTTGTTTTTGCCAACTTTTTCGAATCTATGTGTACAGTAATACAAACTCGGAAATTCATACATGCTCAGTTTTAATTTCTCTCCCTCCTCTATCTCCCTCCTCTCTCTCCCTCCGCCTCTCTCTCTCCCTCTCTTTCTCTCTCCCTCTCTTTCTCTCTCTCTCTCTCTCTCTCTCTCTATATATATATATATATATATATATATACATATCCATCTATCTCTATCTCTCTCTATTTCTCTCTTTTTCTATCTCTCTCGCGATTTTGCTAATCCATCCAATACTAACATTTCTCAAATTTCTACACATGACAGTTATATTTTCCCGCCTCTCGCTTATGACAAAGCAATTAATCTATAACTCAACATATTACGAATCAAAATTCAATTTATCACTTTTTGTGTTGTGTGCGGCCTTTTGAAACTGCAAACCACGTGACGTCCTTCTTTTGTAGACAAAACAAAAAGTAATAGAAAAATAACAGCCAATAGAAGTGAAACGTCCAAGACTTTATGTTATTCGATTATCGGTGAATTGATCAATCAGCGCCTTTAATGGAAGACTGTGCCTTCTAACACTGACGAATGCTGATGCAGCTCGAATCAACGTGTAATAAACTTTGTTTTTTTTATATTTTTGTTTGCTTTTTTTAGGATTTTTTTTTTTTTTTTTTTTAGAAAATGATGCACAATTGGAACGTTGTGGGCAATCGAGGAAAGTGAAAAGAATCCCACCTAGGGAGACGACAACTTTTGATGACGTCCCCATACACAAGAGGTTAACGGTCAATAGTCACATCTATCTCCTTCATGTATATCTCCTGAATTATGTTTGTTCCCTCACATAAACCTTATAGTATATATATATACATGTGTGTGTGTGTGTGTGTGTGTGTGTGTGTGTGTGTGTGTGTGTGTGTGTGTGTGTGTGTGTGTGTGTGTGTGTGTGTGTGTGAATAGAGTATTGATTGCTATACCGGTAGGAGAATTTACTCAATATGTTAAACCTTATATAAATATCATTAAGCGATAAACTTCCACTGCCAGTAATCTTGGGTGTTGATTCTATGTCTCTAAACTCTCTCTCTCTCTCTCTCTCTCTCTCTCTCTCTCTCTCTTTCTCTTTCTTTCTATGTATATACACATATATATATTGACCAATTTATTATTTTAATTACGTTGACAGCAACTGTTTCGTAGCGCAAAATCATTCATTTAATTATTATATTAATAAATCAATCTATTCTGCCCTTAATTCCTCAGAAGAAATAGCAATTATCAATCCATCTAAAGTAGATAAAATGTATTTGGACATAACTCCAAAATCCGAAAATTGGAAGAGAAGTTGCAATTACCTTTTATTTTATCTTTTATTGTGCCGTTTTGCGAAAATTACGTAATAAAATATTAATTCAAAGGTAATTGTAGATAAATATTTGAGAGGGCACTTCTCAACCTATATACTCAACGAATTCTTTAGCTCCAGACTTGAAATTTGTTATATAGGGTATTTAAATATGTGGAAAGGTTGTAATCTGCTTTCATCTGGAGAAAGGGATGCTAAGGAGTCAAAATTTTAAAAATTGGTACGTAGGGGGATCGGATTTTTATCTGTTTGTCAACTGTTTCACAGATGCACATACGTGAATCATTCACATGACAGATTCCTTATGTTAAGAATAAGTAGGTTTGATATATATATATATGTGTGTGTGTGTGTGTGTGTGTGTGTGTGTGTGTGTGTGTGTGTGTGTGTGTGTGTTTATACACACACATACATCATATATATATATATAGTCTTGGAAGTTTGTTTTAACTTTTAAAACTCTATAAAAATAATTTTTTTAAAGTTTAATTTTTTAATCATTCGTTAGAAAATTATTTTGTCAGCAAGTTATTTAATCTCCTACAATCGCTAAATGAACTTGCTTTCTCAAATTCACGAAAGTCCCAATATTATTTCAGGTATCATTAGCTGTTTACCATGAAACACTGTTTCGAGAATTTAAAAACAAAACAGTCTATTTAATCATCACTCCCCAGCAGTGTTGATCAAACACTGCCTCTCTTAAACACAAGAACAAAAATTGTCCTGGATATTGGATCATGTTTTATGCTCCAGATTAATTAGACTTACCTATTCATGTTACCAAAACCGTCTCCTTTACCTGCATCATTTGCCCTTGTCTCAAAAGAAAGTATTTTTATTTACAAATATGCTGCATTTATATGGTTCGTTAAATTCATTATCACTCCCTTCTTTGTTATTTATATATATTTACATGCTTATTTACTTTTAATCTCTTTATATTTAAACATTTTTGGAAATATATAAAAATTAGAAAAAATATTATAATATATATGTACGAAATTTTTTTAAATAAATAAATATATACGTGTGTGTGTGTTTCTATATATAATTTTACTACTTGGCATAGTATTTACGTATAAACAAATAACTCGACATTTTACTTTAGATATCACAATAGTGCAATAAATATTTTTATAAATATTTCTTATAAATTACCGCTTTAAAGAAACAGGCGCTCGTATTGTTGCTCATTTTCAAAATGTTAGGTTTTTATTGGTAACAACTTGCATAGAATTGTTTCGCTCCAATGTTGGCATAAAAGTATATAATACTTCATTACTTATAATTTTTCACAACTGGGCAGCTCATCAGCTCATAGAAAAATCCAATTTTCCAAATTGTTCACTGTCTATAGGCATGACTCTCTTGTTAACAAGACCATGTTCACTTTTTTATCCACAATACATATATATAATGCGTCAAGCAAGCATTATTAAGATTTTATAAAGTTTACTTGCCTTATCATCCCTTTAACACCTGCACCACCTGCGCGAGTATCCTTTACGTACTTGTCTCTTATTTTGAAACTTTTGGTATTCATCAGAAGTCACGGAGTTTTATATAAGGTTCGCAACAGTTCAATTTTAAACTACCAGTATTTGTTTTTATTAAGCAAACTTCAATATTATAATTTAATTAATTTTAAACAGCATATATGTTTTATAACTTTTACATTAAAAATTAAATAATTTTAAGCATATATCTCAATATCGTAAAAGTTTGTTTACATGCTGCGATATTAGACTTCCGGTTTATTTCGAACTATTGTTTAGAACGGTTTTATTTCGTTGAAACTTTCCTATATTTTTTTTATAACATATTAGTAGTTACTTATTTTTAAGTCTATTTTTTTATTAATATTTATTATTAATCACTTAGGGCTTATGGTGTAATGAGTTTATTATTATTACGTTAAATATTGGCGGGTTGTTTCCTACAAGATTAGCTATATATCTTGCAAAACCATTCATCGTAAATATTAGTTTAATAAAATGTAGTTAACATTAATTCGAGTTCGTTCAATTACTACGGATCTATAGTATATATTATTGGCAAAGTTTATTTTATTAATTATAGACTTTTTTACGTTAATTACCCTGATGTAAGCTACTATTTGGCTTCCTGGCTAGCCAATAAAGTCCTATATGGTGAGCTGGCCATTGAAACCAGACCATGAAGACCATCTAAAATGCGCTACAGAGACCAATTAAAGCGCACCTTGATACTTATCATCAGCTCGTTCTCGTGAGAAGCAACTGCCAGGGAGACACGAGGTGGGGGAGAATAATACGCAATAGTGCCGCGATTTAGATGAAAAGAGGACACAAAAAAGAAAAGGCAAAGTGACGAAGGAAGAAGAGAGCGCTGAGAACAACCACGTCCTCTCTCTACTCTCGCATGTGAACATTCCCATCTCAACGTTCCCAATCGCTGTGAGGACCAGGGGCGACAGAATGCGATGCACACTCCACTCTCGACTGTTGCCTGCATTCTTAGACTCTCTCTCTCTCTCTCTCTCTCTCTCTCTCTCTCTCTCTCTCTCTCTCTCTCTCTCTCTCTCTCTCTCACTGCATACCACTCCACTTTTTTAATCTGCTTTAACTCCGGCTCACTTCTAGTGACTCATTTCTACAGCTTCCATCAACTCAAACTAACTCCTGCAGTGAGTCCAGTTCACTACTGCAACTCCAACGCTTCCAGCCACCAGTTCTTGCGGTCCACTGATGTTCAACAACCTGTTCCAGTGCCCACTGACGCCCACCTACATGTTCCAGTGCCCACAGACGTCCACCTACATGTTCCAGTGCCCACTGACGTCCACCTACACGTTTCCAGTGCCAACTGACGTCTATCTACCTGTTTCATGTACTCACTAACGTCCAGCTACCCGTGCCAGTGCCCACTGACGTCTGGTTACCTAGTTCAATAGCCACTGACGTTCAGTTATCTGTACCAGTGCCCACTGACGTCCGGTACTAGTTCCTATTTCACGGACCCAAGAATCTTCACGTTTTCGCTCTGACTGATCCTGAATCCATTGCCGTATATTTTACCTTTTCTTGGTAAAAAAAAATAAAGCACGATACACATCGTCTTTAACTGATCATCTGTGTGCCTTCCTTCTTTGCTATTGCCGTCACTTTTCTTTGCCTTGTATCTATTAGTTCTAAGGTCGATTGGCGCCATCAGATCTCTCGCCCCTCCCCAACATGCATTATCAGCTACAGTTGTTTATTCTTTAACATTTATGCAACTATATAAACTTTATATATACATAATACTTACAAATCATACAGTAAAACAAACACTAATCCAGCCTATATCCACCCACTCTCTAACCATCCACCATCTATTATTAAGTACATACCAAAAACAATCGAACGTAGAATAAATTATAACTCCTCCAATGGGAAACATTCAATAAATACAAAAGTATTTATAACAATGCAGTAAAAAAAATAGCGGATACAAAAATACCAATATTAAATACAATAAAAACAATATAAATACGACTAGATCCCGTAATCGAGGTAGAAAAATAATCTGGTTCAACCCTCCCCTCAACCTAATGGTAAAAACCAAACTTCAAAATATGTTTCTACATCTTATAAATGAACATTTTCCACCAGGTAATACATTACAGAAAATATTTAACTAAAACACCTTAAAACTAAGCTATAGCTGTACTGAAAACCTGCAAAGTATCATAAAAAAGCACAACAATAAAATATAAAGGAGAAATAAATCAACTCTAATAATAGTGGTAACAGAAAGGCCTGCAACTAACAAAACACAACTGAATGCCCGCTAAGTAATAATTGCCGACCTTCTTCGGTGGTATATCAGGCTAAAGTATACACCGCAGAAACCCCAGAGATAGAAGTCTACATAGTAGTACCTCAATGGCCTTTAAAAACAGAGCATACACTGCCAATGAACAATAAAGCGTATGCTGCTAACTCCTCACTCTCGATGCACTACTAACATTTAATCAAATCGAACAAAACACCTTTAGTCGAATGGAAAATACTTAGGAAAGTTAAAACTGTAGTCTACCAACTTCACCCTGTTATTTATGTTTGACGGAGAAGCTTGAAATTATTAGATTTAAGGGGACTGTGAAAAATTATTAAATATTGAAGTAGAATCGGCTATGAGCTGCAAACACTTTAGATGATATGCTTTAAGTAAGATGTAAAAAAAACAATACCTGAAAAACAAACAAAACAGACAAACGAAAGAGTGTTCCAATGGCGTGCAGTTCTAAGAAAGAAGCTTTGTTCATGACATGTGCGTTTCGGTTTAGGCACAGATAAAGAGTGGGGACAATTATTGCCAGTGGTTTCAGCTGGACGGGTGTTTTTTGCGAAAGTTTGGCGAGGAGGACCATAGATTCGAGCTCAAACGAGCACTTACCATGGAAATAACGATAAAGCAGACAGGCTGGCAACGTCTCTTCTGTGGGAGAGAGGTTACAAGGAAGAGAAAAGAGCATCCCCAACTAAGCTACGAAGTCTATTTTGAACTCTATCAAGTTAGGATAAGATGCTTCTAGCAGCTCCTGCCCAGATATGGCAACAGTACTCCATCACTGGACGTACTTGGCTCTTATATAGATAAAGAATTAAATCAGCAGTGAAATATTTACTGGCGTGGTTTTTCCAGCAACCTTGGCAACAGATTTGATGTACGTGTTCCATTTCAAATCAGGAGTAAAGGTCAAGCCAAGAAGCTTGTCGAAACATGGAGCCTCACAAAGACGAGAGCAATCCATTTCAATCGATGAGCGATGGGGATCAGAGCGTTGATCATGTAAAGATAGAAGCTTGGTTTTAGATGCATTAAAAGTAACCAGCCACTTCTTTCCGCATTTTACTACGTGCTAAAAATCAGAGAAGAGAGAATCGGAGAAAGTTTTGTCATTTATTGTCTTTGATGTGTTGCTATAGATGGTAGTGTCGTCAGCATAAATGTCTACGAATGGTCTAAGGATGTGTTTTGGAAGATCATTGATGTAGATCAGAAAGGGAGTTTAATACTGTGAGCTTCCGATTTCTGTCCATCAACCACCATACTTATGAACATATCTGAGAGAAATGATTTAATAATTGAGCAGAGATTCCCAGCTATACCTTAGCTTGGAATTTTCTGAAGTAGGCCTTTATGTCATACCCTATCAAACGCCTTTCATGTGTCAAGAACAATTGCCCTAGAAAGATAGCCTTTGTCGAGAGATTCGCTAATCCTACGACATATAACCGTTAGCACATCTACTGTAGATCTAGCAGAACGGAAGCCATATTACATGTCATTAAGAAGGTTATTTCTGCTGAGGTGGTTGACTACTTCTTTATTTAACACAGATTCAAGGAACTTACTCATCACAATCAGGAGACTTATTGGGCTGTACTGAGAGGGAGATGACCGATCATCTGCATTCTTAAATACAGGGCATACTGGTGAGATTTTCTAGGGTGTTTTGAGGCAATTCTCCTTAATACGACGCTTAAACAGCTTTGTAAGTATGGAAGCTAGTTCTGGTTGAAGCTTTTTCAACACGATAATTGGAATGCCGTCAGGGCCAGTTGCTTTACTGGAATCAAGGTTCTTGATTAGCTTGGCAACATCATGTACAGTATTTGTACGTCGCATAGCGTGTTTTCTGTTAGAGGACGACCTTGGTCGCATAGGGTAAAATTACCTGCAAAGTTGTTGGCAAAGAGTTTGGCTTTGTTTAATGCTGACGAGATTACCTCAGGTCCATTGATGATAGTTAGGATAGAGCACATACTTCTGTTCAAGACCCTGTTTGCTATTTGCCAAAACTGGTGGGAACCAAGCCCTTATCAGCTACTTTGGATTTAACAGACTGAGCATACAACTCTCTTGTATTTTTTATTATTTTGTTACAGTGGTTGCTGGCAGTCCTAAAAGCGGATTTTGTCTCAGTACATCTATTACGTTGGAAACAATGGAAAAAGTGATTTATGTGCTCTTTGGCAGAAGCACATTCTGGAGAGAACCACGGTTGGCTGTTAGGTTTTTGCTGGAATTTATTCGAAGGTATGAACTGTCTATACCTACAATTAACCATGCCGTCAGGTGTGATACTATAGAGGGCACATTCTTTTTAAACATGGAGCTCAGAGGTAGATCGGATATAAATGTACGGAAGATATCACGGTCAACTATAGTTAAAATGAAACCGATAACTTCCCCGCTATGATGATCTGACCGTGCCGAATGGTATTTCTCTCCTACTACTCCCTTTATTTCCCATACCTTCAACCCAAAACCTCTACTATCAACATTCATAAACTATACACACTCCCTTTTCTTTCAAAGAATCCACACCCGGTTATTTCCTTATATACAAAACGAATTAAAGTGTTTCAATAAGTTTCCCCTTTCTTTGGTCTGACGAGGTAGGTCTCTTTAAATAGGGACTCCACCAAAACATGTATGCACATATGTAACCAATAATCCAATAATGTTTGTATTCTACATACAACATGTGACCACATGTGCTTTTACTTTGCCCTCATCAGCCGCTAACCAGAGGTGATGACACAGTTTCGGTGGTTAAAGCGGGACTGCCACCCCTGGCGCAACCAGCAGCTGATGCTGCTGGGCAAAGCAATAAATAGGATAAAAAAATTTAAAACATTTTACCTGGCATATTCAAGCCGAGGAAAAACGCTGTTTTTAACTTTTTCATTTTTTAACTTTTTAATTTTAATTTTCCCCCTTTCTTTCTTTTCTTTCCTTTTTTCTCCCTTCTTTTCCTTTTCCTTTTTTCCTCCCTCCCTTCTCTTTTTCCTCTTTTTTTTCAAGAGCAGCCAGAGAACGGAAGAAGTGGACAATATTATGCTCTCTTTGCAAATGTCTTCGAATTGCGCCAGATCCAGCATGACGCCTGTCTAACAATTGTTTGCAGGCGACATTTTTGTTTTTTAAAATCCCTTCCAATGACGCCTATTTTCGAAAGAAGCGAAATGGTGGAGTGTCCTAAAAATCCCCGACATCCAACCTCGATAGGCATCACATTGCACATCCATCCCTTTTCTATACACTCGGCACGCACGCATTCGTACCGATCTTTCTTTCGTTCATGAGCCTCTGAGAAATTTTCTTCCCATGGGACAGTTAGCTCGATTAAAAATATACTCTTTTTAGAGTCAGACCAGAGCAAAATATCAGGCCGCTTTTCTGTTTGGATGATGTGCACTGAAAATTTCAAAGATGTCTTCAGATCTGCTGAAACTTTCCAATCCTTTGTCCCATTCAATAACTTCATATTGGGATTCAATTTATTTTCCTCTTTGATGGACATTTGCCTTCCTGGCAAAATTGAACCCTGGGTTCACTAGTTGTTACAGGCTGTTTGTTAGCTAATATACACTGGGATGATATTATCTTAACCAGCACTTCTAGAACCTGGTTGTGTCGCCATGTAAACATTGGGAGGGATTTTGAGCATGCAGACAAGACGTGACGCAAGGTACCGCGCTCTTTTTGACATATAGTACATAGATCAGAATCTATATATCCCCATTGTTTGAGATTCGATGCGCATGACAGTAGGTCATATGTAGACCTCAAAAGGTATGATATCGCCAGTGGTTCCATTTCGATTAAGGTGTCCCATGATAACTTAATTGGCTCAATATCACTCCATGTTGTCTACGCACATTGCTTGGCTTGAGTAACAGCAGTAGCTTTTCTTTTTTCCTCCTCAAACATTTTTATTTCCTCGGTCACCATGTTTCTCTTATCTTTAATGCCCATTTTGGAAAATGGCTCATAATTTGTGGATCCTAAACCAGCCCTTCAACCTGAACAAGACCCATTATTTCCTTAGTTCGAAGACTAGATTCTGCTTCTTCGATTGTTTTTGTAACTGACCACTTAGTGCCAGCTTTTACAGTTGGATGTGTTCCCCGGACAAATTCATCATTTGAGTCATTCATCATCATTTGAAGCCGTATCTTTCCAACTTTGAATTCTTCTACTAATGAGGACAAAGGAAGTTGCAGGCTGCCAGAATTCGTGTATAACCCTATTTTAGAAAAACAGGTGGGGACTCCAAGCCATTTACGTAGATATTTATTTGCGTGTTGTTCTATCCGTTCAATACGAGATAGTGCTATTTCATAAATTTGCATGGGCCACGAAAGGCGGGGTACTAATCCATATTTATAGCACCAAGCTTTCATCTTTCCCGGCAAAAAAGTTTTATTTATTGCCTCAAGTCCCTTCAGGGCCATGTTTTGCAATTCCATACCCCGATGTCTGTCTGTTAGTGGAATTTCGTAAAGGCGTCCTAGACTCTTCACAGGAATTTCTTTAATTGTCGGCACAATATCCTCCCCGACATTAAAGTGAATTTGCCTTACAGAACCTTTAATGATTGACAAACTTCGACTTTTCTTTGGTTTAATCCTCATTTTCACCGTTGTAAGAAGATCAAAATACCGGTCAAGCAAACACTTAGCAGCTATTTTGGAAGGGACAATGATGGTAATATCGTCCATGAACGCTCGTGATGGAGGAAGAATTATTTGTTTACCAGTCGTAACCCCCGTTAGCGGCACTTCTTAATATAAGTTCCACTGCTAACACAAACAATAGTGGGGAGATAACGCACCCCATCATAATGCCGATTTCAAGTGACTGCCATCTTGTAGTGTATTTTTTCATTGTATACCTCATGAAAGCCAAACGAAAATATTTGATTATAATGTCCCTAATCTTTTCCGGAAGGTGGAAATAGTTTAATGCCATATCAATTAATTCGTGGGAAACTGACCCATATGCGTTGGCAAGGTCAAGCCAAATTACATGAAGGTCTGACTTTGTCTTTTTGGCCGACATAATTGATCTCCGAATCATTTCCGCATGCTCCAGACAACCAGGAAACCCGGGCACCCCAGCCTTTTGTACTGATGTATTTATATATTTATTACTAATTATAAAGGATGTCATTCGTTGAGCAATAACACCGAAAAATATTTTTCCTTCAATATTTAAAAGTGATATAGGACGGAAATTCGGAATACCTTTTGAATTCATCTTCTTTGATATCCAAATACCATTCGCAAGGCACCAGTCTTGTGGCACAGTACCCTGCTTCCAAGTCCTCTGAAGGAGGCTAGTCAACTTTCTGAGGACACGAGGACAATTTTTATATAATTTATACGAAATTTCATTAACTCCTGGGGCACTACCAGCCCGAGTCTTACGTACGAAATCAAGGACTTCCCCAAATTTAATATGCTGGATGTCAAAGCTAAATATTGGAAGGTTTTCCATGAAAGCAATTGGAATATTACTCGACTTATCTGTATATGTTTTATATAAATGGTCCTCGATTTCTTTCTGTGATACATCGAGTTGGCCACTTTTTGATTCAACGAAAAGTTTCTTAGCGAATCCATATGGATTCGTATAAAATGATTTCCGGGCCTGGCGTCTTTTCTTTCGTTTCTTCCGTTGGTTTTCTGCTTTTGATATTTTTAGAATTTCTTATTTAATTTCATTTAAGAGAATTAATATTCCCTCTTTTTCTTGCAAATGAGATTCTTTAAGGCGGCGTTTTAATAACCGTTGTTCGGATCTTAATTTTCCTTTCTTCATTTGTCGTCTGTTTGGGGTTTTTTTCCGCGTTTTTTCCTCTGCCGGATACTATGCCAAATCTATCATAACAAACGTCATATGTGATCTTGCAAAATATGCCCATTTGCTTTTCAATGGGACCTTTAAGGTGAACCGATAGTAAAAACGAGAGCTCTTCATCAAGATTTGACCAAACAGCATTCTGGTTACCGTTAGGCCATTGAATTTTTGGTTTGCTCGGAATGTCTCCTGGGGGCTGATGTTCAACAATGGAATCCTGAACACTGTGGGTGTAGTCCTGGTTCGTAGTCCCATCGGTCGATTTATATTCACGGTTAGATGAACAACGTTGTTGACACCAACGTGCCTTATGGATTTTCAAACCGCGCAAACTCTTAAAGGTTCTTCCGCAGTCACATGTTGTAGCCGGGTACAATTCCAAGTCGTTGCCATTAGAATCAGGTTGATGTATAATAAACAGAATACATATATATATATATATATATATATATATATATATATATATATATGTATATATGTATATATATATATATTAATTTAAATACCAAAGAAAAACAAGAAATGGGCAGGTGAAATTAAAATTTCCTTAAGGCCTTATCGTCTGACCCTCTAAGAGGAAACGTCAAAATGATAAATTAAAAACTAAGAAAACGAATGAGGGAAGAGGGGAATTTTGGTTTCAGTTGGAAGAACTGTTTTGTTTGGCAGAAAAATCATTTTGAAGCGGCAAAATTAATTAGGTCTAATCCCGACATTTACCTTTCTCGCCCGGATAAAGGATCGGGCGTTGTTATACTTAACAAAACGGATTATATCTCCAAAATGTTACAAATCTTGGACGATAAAAGTAAATTTCTCCGTTTGGGTGATTTAAGCCATGATGATACTTTTCGTATGGAAATAAAAATCCAGAAAAGATTTCTTCAACTTCATAAAAGCGGATTTATTTCTAAGGAGATTTATGATAGAATCCGACCCATCGGTTCTCAAAGGCCTAGAATGTACGGTTTACCCAAGGTCCATAAACCCAACATTCCTTTGCGACCCATTTTATCTATGTTGGGTTCTGCACAACACGAACTTGGTAAATGGCTGGTTGATCTTCTTAAACCTGTGCTTTCTTTTTATTCGGTCCATTGTATCTCTGATTCTTTTCAATTCGTATCTCAGATACAAAAATTACCTTTATCTAAAAATACCGAGTTCTTGGCTTCCTTTGACATTAATAGTCTTTTTACTAATATACCTTTGGATGAAACCATTGGTATTTGTGCTGACTATCTATACCGTGGCCCCTTAAAATCTCCACAATTTCCTGAACGAATTTTCGTTGAACTAATGGAACTTGCTACTAAATCAGTCTCCTTTAGTTTCAACAACATTATGTACCGTCAAATTGATGGGATATCTATGGGTAGCCCTCTTGGTCCTTCGTTAGCCAACATTTTCGTTGGATTTTTGGAAAACGAATTATTTTCCAAAATTACTAAGCCAGCATTCTACACACGCTACGTTGATGATACTTTTGCATGCTTTCCCTCTCGGAGCGAAGCTGAACAGTTTCTTCGTCTTCTTTGCAACCTGCATCCATCTTTACAATTTACTATGGAGGTTGAAGACTGTAGCTCTCTCCCATTCCTCGACGTTCGTGTTTCTAAAGTTGGTACTACGTTTGAGACCTCTGTTTATAGAAAACCTACATTTACAGGGCTCTATCTTAATTGGTTTTCTTTTGCCCCTCAGTCTAGAAAAATAAACCTCATTAGCGCTCTTACGCATCGTGCACTTATGATTTGTTCACCAAACCGTCTTGATACGGAACTTGGTGAAATCACAAATATTTTTCTTAATAATGGATATCCCATTAATATAATAAAATCTACTATTGAACGTAAAATTACTACATTTAATAGTGGTAAATATATTGGTCCATCACGTTGTCCCATTTATCTAAAATTACCATGGTTGGGTCCTGATGGCCTTCATATTGTTAAAAGGATTTCTTCTGTTACTCAACGTTGTTTTCCAGCTACTATGCTTAGAGTAGTTTACACAACTCGAACCTTTTTCTCTTCTTTTCGTAAAGATGTTTTGCCAACCATTCAAAAGAACTCTGTTGTTTATAAATTCGTTTGTCAGTGTGGAGCTGACTACGTTGGCAAAACATCCCAAAGATTAGAAATGAGAATATCCCAACATATCCCTCGGGATATTCGACTACACCAGGTTTCGAGAACATCCGGGCACTCCCAAGCTCATGAATCCGCCATTGGTAATCACCTGTTGAGTATAAATAGGTGTGCCGATCAATATTCCGATGGGTGGTTTTCTGTTTTATACAGTGCTAGGTCGAACTATCATCTCAATATCATTGAGGCGTTAGTTATTAACAACTCTCGACCTAGCCTGTGTAGACAAAAGATTCTGAAACACCAGTTGGAGATATTCATTGATTTAAAACCACCTGAACAGTGAGAATTTTTTTTTTTTTCTCAACTGTTCTTCCAACTGAAACCAAAATTCCCCTCTTCCCTCATTCGTTTTCTTAGTTTTTAATTTATCATTCTGACGTTTCCTCTTAGAGGGTCAGACGATAAGGCCTTAAGGAAATTTTAATTTCACCTGCCCATTTCTTGTTTTTTTTGGTATTTAAATTAAATTATGTTTCCTCTGAAATTTCTCCTTCCATTTTGCTGTACCAAAAATTTACTTACATATATATATATATATATTAGAAAAATAGCTTACTCGTTAGGTCTCCTATTGAAATCGTGTTATATTGTTTGTAACAGAAAAATAGGTTATTCTGCTTTTCTATTTTTCCATTTCTTAACTACCACCTGACTGTAAAGAGAAATAGAGTGGGAAGAGAGAGAGGGTCGCGGAAGTGAGAGTTGATAAATACTTCATAAAATACAAGAAGGGGGAATTAATAGAGGGAGTGTACGTAATAGACCGAAAATTAGTAAAATAAATTGTTAAGCTTGTTAGAAATCACAAATTCAAACTTATAACTTATTCCCAAAACTAAAGAATATTTTAACATTTATTTTGTGTAATTAAATTATATCTCTCTCTCTCTCTCTCTCTCTCTCTCTCTATATATATATATATATATATATATATATATATATATATATAATACTGGGACAAATTCGCCGTTAAAAAGTGGAGAGTACTGAATATCTAGGGAGACTTGTTGTCACTCAGACTCCAGAAAACACCATCGGTTGTTGGCACTGAGCAATCTCTGTTGATGGCCTGTATGATAGCTCGTAGTGAGTACATGATAATAATAATAATAATAAGAAGAAGAAGAAGAACAACAACAACAAGAACAACAAGAACAACAAGAACAATAACCACAATAATAATAATAATAATAATTACAATATTAATAATAATAACAACAATAATAATAACAACAACGATAACAACAATAATAATAATAGTAATAATAATAACAACAACAATAATAACAACAACAATAACAATAATAATAATAATAATTACAATAATAAAAATAATTACAACAACAATAATAATAATAACAACAACGACAACAATAATAATAATAATAATAATAATAATAATAATGTGTGTGTAAAAACTTAACAGCGCCACTGAAAGAACACATTTACCACTCAATAAATAATCGGTCACTACTCCCCGAGGAACAGAAAGGATGCAAAAAAAGAAAAGGGGGACACATGACGAAAAGATCCTGAAGGAGGAAAAAAGTAAAAAGTAAAAAAGTAGTCATAGCATGAATCGAGTACAAGAAAGCGTATGATAGGATCCCTCAAGCATGTATAATAGAATGTTGTATAAAATACCAAACAAGATTATTAACACTAAGGAAATTACGAGTTGAATAGAGAGGGAAGAATGAACCATCTAATGTATATGGACAGCCTAACACTCTTCGCAAGAAACAAAAAGAAGCTAGAGAATTTAATTAACACAACCAGAATCTTTAGCCAGGATATCCGAATGAAATTTAATACAGGAAAGTGCTCGCTGCTAGTGACACAAAAAGAAAAACTAGAGGTAACGGGGAGTATGGTATCACTAATAAGATACTCCGAATCTTTTATAGGTTAAACCAAAGAACTGGAGCATCTCGACCAGAAGACCAGAAAAATTATAACCATGCACAATGTACTTCATCCAAAAGATGATGCTGATCGACTTTACATGAAAAGGAAAGACGGAGAAGAGAACTAGTTAGTATAGCAGATTGTGTGAATCACTCGAAAAGTAGAATTAGAAAATACATAATGCGGAACACAGAAATGCTAATCATCGCAGCAAAGGACGAAAAAAAGAAAGGTAAAGGATAAGACGCGTAAAAAAAATAGAAAAGGAAACATCTACACAAACGATCAATTAGGATGATAAAGGACGAGACTACAGAAAACACTTGGTCATGGCTGCGAAAAGGAAACCTAAACAGAGAAACTTAATCCCTAATAACAGCCGCAAAACATAAGGCGATCACGTTAAAGCAAAGATCGACAAGATACAAGAGAACAGTAAATGCAGACTTTGTGGACAAAGAAACGAAACAATAAACCACATAATACGTATATGCATCAAACTAGCCCAAAAGTAATACCTATCCAAGTAAGAAGACCGGATGTCATAAATTAACAAAAAGAAAAATCCTGTCAGATTATAGATTTCGGCATTCCAGCAGATTAAAGAGACTGAGAAGCGAAACAAATACATGGAATAGGCCGGATAACAATAATGAAAAAAACTGAAATACTAAGGAAAAAATTTGAATGCAAAGACTAATACATATGAGCTACACATGCGATGCATAGAAACTTAAATAAAAGTAAAATAAAAATATAAACAAACATTAAATCAAGAGAATTGAAACCGTATATTTATCGGTTTCCCCTGCCTCCCCCCAAATAAATTAATGTTGGTACAAACTGGCACTGCGCGAAGTAGTCAAAAATGTCAAGGAGGATGGCAAGATTGAGAGGGGAGCACTATCCAGACCTCTACTGGATGAGTGCGAACAGGACTCGGATCTTACGGAGGCTTATTGCAATCTAAATTCCAACGATTACCAATGGTTGCTGCCAGACAAAAAAAGCAATGGTAAACGGCTATTGCGATAATGCAAATTCATTTTCAAAGGTAGTCAAAGAGGTAAAGAGTACTGGGAATCTGGGGAGACTTGTAGAACACCACAAGTTGTTGACAGAGAAATCTGTGATGACCTGTGTGGAAACACACGCACAGATAAATGTCTATAATATTCATGTATTGATTTTAAGTAATTATTCAAATGTCCAATACGCGAGTAGAGCAAGGTAGTAAGTTATGAAAATATAGATGACAATGAGGTTACACAAAATTTTCTACGTTTTATCCTTTTGAAAATTTGTCACTCTATTGCCTGATGTTACGTGCAAGATACGAGGAGCGTGCAATAAGTAATGCCCCTGACCCACTTCCCATAGCTGTAGAGCAACGAAACTTGGCACAGTTATTAGTCTTTCTCTACATAGGAACCACCTAGAGTTATGCATTTCTCCCATCGTTTAATGCAGCTCTGGAGACCGTTTTTGTAGAACACCCCAGGTTGGTGCTCCAACAACGGCGTGACTTCAGAAATCAAGACTGCATCATCTGGGAAACGCTTTCCTTTCAAAAACAACTTTATGGCTGGGAAGAGGTGAAAGTTAGAGAGTGCAAGGTCAGGAGAGTAGGGATGATGGGGATGATTTCATAACCACACGCCCGTGCTTCTGATCTGGCGACATGCGAGTTGTGGACCAGAGCGTTGTCCTGCTGATCTTGCCCCGCCTCTTGATTTTGATAGCTTCCCTTAATTTCCTCAAAAGTGAAGCATAATAGGCTCCTGTAATTGTGGTACCCTTTGCCGGGAAATCTGTCATCACCATTCTGTCCTGGTCCCAGAATACTGTGAGCATGACCTTGCCAGCGGAGGGATGCACCCTTGCCTTCTTTGGAGGTGGTGAGTCCAAGTGCTTCCACTGCATTGACTGGGCTTTGGTCTCTGGATCATAGTGATGGACACAGGTTTCATCCTGTGTAATCAGTCTTCTGAAAAACTTTGACTCATCTTCTTGGCACATCTCCAAATTTATCCTCGAGCACTCGACATGTTCTCCCTTCTGGAATGGTGTGAGCAACCTGGGAATCCATCTGGCAGACACCTTATGCATATGCAAATGGTCATGAATGATAGTTTCCACATAGTTTTGTACTAATCTTGACATCTTGGGCTATTTGGCGAAGAGTAATGCGCCGATCTTCCAAAATGGCAGCCTCAACTTGACGGACAGATGCCTCATCAATGTCAGAAGGAGGGCGACCAGGTCTGGGCGCTGTTTCCACAGACTTCCGGCCATGTTTGAATCCACGATGCCAGCGTTTTATATGGTCATATGAAGGGGCATTATCATCATAAGTTTCTTTCATTTCATCAAAAGTCTCCTGTAGTGTGCGTCCTTTCAAATACAAAAACCGGATCACTGTTCGATATTCAACAAGCTCCATTTCACACCTGACTCAGTTCAAACACCTGTAAAACAGAAATCACAATTAGTTCAGAGCTGTAATTTGCCACATAACCCGTAGAGATATAAATCATTGCACATGCAAAATTTCAGCTAAATCAGATAACTGGAAGTCGGTCAGGGGCATTACTTATTGCACACCCCTCGTAAATGTCTATGGGTAGACACACAACATATATTGAAAAAAAATTTAAAAGAAAGAGTTTAAGAGAGAAAGGAGGAATTTATTGACGAGATAAGATATTTCTCAGCGCTTTGCTGATCATCTTGGATAAGAATTACACACAAGAAATTTCATTAGTTGCTTTTTTTTTTTATTATTATTTGTTGAGGCGGGATATTTTGTGATAACATCCACTTTTGCCGAAATAGGTTTCGCTCCGTCACCAACAGTTTGGCTCAAATAATCCACTTGTACGTAACAGAATTCACTTTTGCTTAAGTTTACGTATAGCTTAGTTTCTTGTAATATAGTTTTAGAAAAAAATTGTTTTATAATTTTTAGTTTCATCCCAGGTGTTACTGTATACAATTGCATTGTCTATGTAAAAATCACATCCATGAATATCATGTAGTATTGAATGCATCATTCTCTGGTGCATTTTTTATTTCGAACGGCATAACTTTATATTGATATATTTATATATCTGGAGTGACGAATGCTGAGATTTCTTGCGCCTCGTTGGTTAACTTTGACGTGGCTTTCATCAGGTCAAATTTGCTAACATATTTTGACTTGGCGATGCTGTCAATGCAATCATCAATTCATTAACTTTTTGAAAATCAGTTACGAATCTATAAGTTCCATAGGGTGTTGGTACAAGAATACGAGGTGAACTCCATTGACTGTTGCTTGGTTCTAAGTTTTTATCTCCTTCTTCGCCACTTTCTTCACTTAATTCTACTGTATCCGTAATTATTGGTTTTGTTATTACTTTATCACCTGTAAAATCGTTACTTAAGAATTAAGAGACACCTTTTACTAGCAAAATGGTTCGAACACCGACTATGACAAAGTCATTTATGAACTTTGATTTTATATAGATTTTATATAGTGGTAGTTTTATAACACTAAACCCTATTCCCTGTAACAGAACAAACTCTCCCGTGAAAATCAATTTCGATAGTGGTAATATACCTTCTAGCAATAGACTTTGAAACGCATCTGTGTCTCGTAAGATTTTTACGGGTGTAGATTTCTCAGGATCGTTTATGAAAAAAGAGCTATGGGACATAAAAGGTTTGTGTGTTTCTATGGATAAATCGTAAGCATTTTTCTCTATATCTGATCTCGAGAGAGACAACTGAGAGAAAGGATGTTTTTTAAATTGTTTTTCAAGATCATGAGATTGGCAAGTTTTATTTATTTGTTGATCTCTGTTTCGTGTTCTGCATTCAGATATAATGTGATTATTTCTGCCACAATGTGCACATTATTTTTTTTTTTATTGTTTCGGAAAAGGACTATTGAATATGTGTATTTCTTTTTTTCTGTAGATAATTTTTATGAGATAAGCTGTTTGGGTGAAACGCAAGCAATGGTCTCTTATTTGAATGAAAACCTGAATGGTTATCGGTCATTTTAGTCTTTTCATAATTCATTTTTAGTGTTATTTTGTGGGTATTCGCGATTATAGAAGCATCGTTAATAGTTTCTATTTCTTCATCGTCTATTTGGGTATCTTTATCAAATCGTTTAACCTCTTCCATTAAAATGAGTTGATGTAATTTATGCTAATCATTGTTAAATTTTTTTGCTCTCAGCCATCTATTGAAGAGATCTGTTTTTTCTCTTACAAATTCTACAAAAATGTGATTTTCAAATTTTTCTAATTTCTGAGTTTTAATTTATAGTCCTCTAGTATTAATTCACAGGCATTCAATATAGAATTTTTCATTTTGTCATAATTTGCGACATCTTCTATGTCAAGTGCAGCGTTTATGTCAGCTGCTCTTTCCGTTAGGACATATTGCAGAAGTGTCGGCCAAATCTCACAGGGCCATCCTAAATTTGTAGCTATTTTATCAAAAAGAGAGAAATATTTCTGTACTCTTATTTCATTAAATGGTGGTATTAACTTTATATATATTTCTCAATCGAATTGTATTAACAGCATAGTTATTTGCATTTTAGTTTGTATTTTCTAGTCATAATCTTAGTTTTTTTCCAACTTTTTTTCTAATTCTGTTTTTTCTTGGATTTCTAATTTTTCTATCTCTAATTGAACATTTTATCTCTAATTGAACATTTTATCTCTAATTGAAGACGCAAGTTATCATGGTCATTTGTTTCGACACTGCATGAGTCTAAAAAATCTTTCTCTACTAATTCTTTCGCTATAATATTTTTATAACCACGTTTTTCATAGTTGAGTCTTTATCTAATTGAAATAATCTCCAATTTTCTTAATTTGTTAAATTCTTCTTCCGGTTTGGTTAAACGTAAAAAGTCTTCTACAGAAAAGGACTGTTTTATTTTATTTGTATTTTCTATTTTAATTAATTTAATAAATATAAGTATGTCTTTTTACCAGGTTTAGTAAGGATATTGTAAACTTCGCTACTTTTTATTTATTTTTGTTTTCTTTCTACTTCCTTTATATGTTTTATTATTTTCCAAAGTTTGTTATATTCACTATTTTTACTATTTATTTTATTAATTTGTTTCATAGTTTAATATATGTACATATATTTTTACATTTTATTTTGTTTTATAACGATTACAAGCGCTATGTTTTTTTGCCTTTTTTTGTATTTTAGATATTGTTATCTCCCTTTGATTATCTGGCGTTTTCTATTGTTTGTATTTTTAACGGTTACAAACGCTGTTTTTTGTCATTCACTGGACAATTATTGTTTGTTTTTTTGTAATATCTTTTTTTAATATTCAAAATAATAAGTTATTATTCATATTTTCATTTATTTTATTTTAATTGTTTATTTTTTACTGAACAATTACAAACCCCGATGTTTGGTTTCGTAAGATTTTTATGGACGAGCGTCACTTTTTGATTTCATATATCTATATATCTATATATCTATATATCTATCTATCTATCTATATATATATATATATATATATATATATATATATATATTATTAGTAAAAGAATCCTCAAACTTTAAGCTTTATTCATTTTTATTATTATTATTTTTGAATTGGCGGAAGCATAAATGTTAGACTACACAGCACTTACTGAATTATTTTTTTGTCTGTGAAATTTACTTTTAAGCGTCCCACAATGTAGTTTATACATACAAAATCGGACGGAGTTTTTACAATATTAGTTTAACTAGCTCATACAATATATCTTATGCTATATTGGGGTATTTTATTATTATTTTTATTATTAACAATATTATTATCATCGTTTATTTATTTATATTTTATGACGAGCTTTTATAATACATGTTAGACGAGTCCCGCAATATAGATTAAAGGAGTATTTTTTTATATAATTTATTTTCTTTTTATTATTATCACCGGCAGAAACGAGCCTTTTTTGTTAAGGGGGTATTTTCTTTTTAAAATTTTAGTTTGAAAAGCCCCCCCCCCTCCATACAACATATGTTACGTGCAAGATAAGTGTCTATTGGTAGACACACAACATACATTGAAAAAAAAACTAAAAGGAGTTTAAGAGAGAAAAAGTGAATTTATTGTACAGTTAAACAAATGGAAGCAAATATTTACAAAAAAAAGGTCTAAGGAAGGTAACTTAAGGTCTTTGTTACTTTGTCGTGAAATGATGTTAGAGTTTGAAAAAATATATTTTACATTGGTCAGAATATCAGAAAATAAATATTTACCAAGAGTCCGTTTACTTTGTGACGGAGTTTGCAATAAGCTTGTTTCAGGAAATTCGTTATGACCGGATTTTATCCCCCCCCCCCAAATAGGTCGGAGTCACAAATATTCCAAAGGTCGCCCCAACTTAGCGTTCCTTCTCAGAGCTTATTTAATAACTTAAGTTATGACGCTATTAGCATCTATTTATAGTCATGTGTAGTTGAACCGTCTAGAATTTCTAAACATGGAACATAGAGCCCTCGACAAAAAGAACACATTTCTGTTCTATTTTTAAATCTCTCCAGAAACGTTTTAAAAATCTTTTTATTTTCTAACTGTAATGTGATATATTTTAATAGCAAAAGTTTTATATTATATATATATATATGCATATATATAATAATAATAATAATAATAATAATAATAATAATAATAATAATAATAATAATAATAATTATAATAATTATAATAATATAAAACTTTTGCTATTAAAATATATCACATTACAGTTAGAAAATAAAAGATTTCATATTTTTTTATATTCATTTTATACTTGCCTGAGTGCCCGACGATGCCCGGATGTTTGGAGGTGTGTGTTGTTCAAAAAAAGTGGTAGTAGGCAGGCAGGCTCGAATCCATACCGCCAAGGAGGAAAAGAACGTGAAAAAAACGTGACGTCTTTGCTGTTGCGCCCATCGCCAAACCAGAAGTGAACAATAACAGATAGTCAATCGAAAAGAGAGGAAGACTTTCGAAAATAACGGCGAAAAAAACGGCCCCTCCCTGTAGAAAAGTGCCCAGTCGAGGGTGAATGAATTTATGTTTTTAGCCAGTTTTTCGATATTTGTCGTCCGAAGGGTGGAATTTCAAAACGATATCGATATTGTGAAAATCCATCGCCTTCGTCGAAAGTTTTAGGCAGACATACAAACATATATGCATACATTTAAACAGACAAGTGAGATTTATATTATAAACTAGCAAAAGTACCCGTCATTGACTGAGTTCAGAAACAGCCTAGGGAAAATGGATTCTGATTTATGAAAGTACTAGCGAGGGGTACCCGGCGTTGCCCGGGTGTTTGGAGGTGTGTGTGGAAACTCCGGGGATGTTTTGGTAGGTAAGTATGAGGATCGAACCCGAACCCTTGAGGCAAAGTTGTAAATTAAAGTGTGAAAAAAAAAAACGTGCGACGCTAACCATTGCCACACCGCGAGATGCTAACGGAAACACGTTTGAATTTATTTAATTACTTGGATTTGGCAGGTGCCCGTTTTAATGAGTTAATGAGGTCAAGTTTGACTGCGGGATTTTTATTTTCCCAAAATGTTATAGGAAAAAGACTAACCCACATGCGGCGAGCGACAAATGTTGAATATTTGTCTTCCCAAAGTCGAGCAAATTAAATAGAGAGGCGAACTTCGTTGTTAACTCTGAGCTATTACGATTTATATATGATATAAAAAGTTTTAAAAAGTTGTTAAGCGACCGACCGCTTCTCTGGAAAAAGCCTTTTGTAGACATACAGAAAAAGCGAACACACATACAAGCATACATACATTTTCGCTTTTATATATATAGACTAGCCTGGGTGCCCGGCGTTGCTCAGGTGTTTGGATGTGTGTATTGAGCAAAAGAAAAATGGTAGTAGGCAGGCAGGCTCGAACCCGTAAAATTGGATAACCTTCGAAAATATCTGCGAAAAAAGCAACCCCCTCCGTGTAGAAAACTTCCCCGTGGAGTGTGAAGGAATTAATAGTTTGGGTCATTTTTTCGATATTTGTCGTCTGAAAGTTCGCGGTTTAAAACGACACCGGTTTCATCACGTTCTGACGCGTCTGTCAAAAGTTTTAGGCAGACAGACAAACATGCATACATTTAAACAGACAGGTGAGATTTACATTATAGATTTTATATTGTTATTTATGTAGAAAATGGTAATTTTGTTCATATTTTCACAGGAACCCCGTCCTCTCATGACACTGACACTAACTCATGAGGATATAACGCGGAAAAGCTTAATTGCAATGTATATTTTTATAATTCGCTATTAAATTTGTTTTCTATTATATATCGATTTTCTATATCTCTATATACCGATAAAGATAATTTTTTGCTCTGACATTGATTTTTAAACCCTACTTTTTCTATTTAATAATTATTAAAACGAACGTTTTATATACTCAGTCATGGATATGAGAGCTACTGCATGAAGTCTAATTTCCATATTCCCTTGAAAAACGAGTGTTAATTAATCACTCATGCATTGTTATGGTCTCTTGTTAGATGATTGGTTTCATTTTATTATTACGCTGAATTCTATTTATGCATAGTTTCTACATTCTGCATAATGTAAACCTTCCAGCACTCGGATATATATATATATATATATATATATATATATATATATATATATATATATATATATATATATATATATATAGTAGCATTTCAGCCCGGCATTGCCTGGGTGTTTGGAGGTGTATGTTGAGCAAAGAAAAAAAGCGGTCAATTTTTTTTAACTTTGATCCCTTAACATTTATTGCCTTGGGTTCAAATTGAGTTATTAAGTGAGATCCATGTCCAAGGAACCTATATCTAAAATTTCAAGTGTTTAGACCCAAAATTGTCGGAGGAGTTGGCTAGAGTTCTCAAAGGTTAAATTTTTTAACTTTGACCACTTAACAGCCAAATTTCTGGCCGAAAACCGATCACAAAGATTTTCGCAAATCTCAGTACCTTGTATATCAAATTTTGAGTCTGTAGACTTAAAATTGAGATAGTTATTGCGTACGGAAATGTACACATACACACAGACACACACACAGACACACAGACACGTTCAGTTTTTATATATATAATAGACTAGCATTTCAGCCCGGCGTTGCCCAGGTGTTTGGATGTGCCTATTGAGCAAAAAAAAAAGCAAAAAACAAAAAGTGGTAGTAGGAAGGCAGGCTCGAACCCGTACCGCGAAGGAGGAAAAGCACTGGGGAAAAAAACCTGTCGTCTATGCTCTTTCGGCCACCGCCAAACCTGAAGTGACATTTTTTAAAATTAAGGCCAGGCAATCGAAAGGAGTGGATGACTTTCAAAAATATCGGCGAAAAAAGCGACCCCTCTCTGTAGAAAAGTTCCCAATTGAAGGTGAAGATAATGTTTTTAGCCAATTTTTCGATATTTGTCGTCTGAAAGGTCGGATTTCAAAACGATACTGATCTTGGTAAAACCGTCGCCTCTGTCAAAAGTTTTAGGCAGACATGCAAACATACATACATACATACATACATTTATATATTGGCAGCTCAACTTTCAACTCAAACCGATTAAAAAGCTTGCCCTATCTCTGAATACCCTTTATTTAAAATTTCAAATGTTTAGACCAGAAACTGTCTGAGTAATTTGGTAGAGCCTGCATCGATCAATTTTTTTAACCTTGACCCCTATTATGACCCCTTAACATTTTGGGGCTCAAAGCAAATTATTAAGTTAGATCCACGTCCAAGGAAAATATATCTAAAATTTCAAGTGTTTAGAGCCAAAATTGTCGGTTTGGTAGCGTTCTCAAAGGTCAAATCGTTGAACTTTGACCCTTTAACAGCTAAATTTCTGGCCGGAAACGGATTACAAAGATTTTCCCAAATCTCAGTACCCTGTATATCAAATTTTGAGTCTGTAGACTGAAAATTGACAGATATATTGTATAGGGAAATGTACACAGACAGACAGACAGACATACACATTTATATATATATATATATATATATATATATATATATATATATATATATATATCCTATCTTCTGATCCCTACGCACACATGCACAAGAAACAAATCGCTGATAATAAAACCAACTGTTGAAACATACGCGGACTACAAAAGCCGTAGTAATAACTGAAAAGACCGGTTGCGTGAAGAAGAGACAGCAAATAAAGTGATTTCAAAAGCCAATAAAGAGCCTGCCTTTGTGATCACGTGCCATGATTCTATAATTCTGTTGATTAACCATGAGTTTTGTAAAGGTACAGACGTCGTTTGCTGAGTCAATCACGTGACTCTTCTCAATTCACTTCTCAACTTACTCCCTGCCCCTCTCTATCTCTCTATGTATATCTTTCTAAATATGTGTGTATACGCACATACGTACATATATTATCTTACTGATTGTCTTGTTTGTTTAGATTATTTTCCAATTTACCTATCTATTTACTTTACACTATTAGCTTTAAGGTGTGATGTTTTCTTTTTATTCTGTGGCCAACTCACAATAACAAACAATAACAGAAACAGTAAAAGGTATAAAACCATCATTTAACAGATGAACTCTTCTCTCCCCGCCCCTTTTCAACCAATAGGTGATCTCTGGTATACAGCTATTTCTTGGTAGGGGGAGCTTTGCAGTCTTAAACTCCTGCGCACATCTCACCCCCATTACTTTCTAGTTCCAGGTACGCAACAAATTGAGGCAAATCGTGTAAACCAATTTCCCGCGAAAAAGGGGGGATAGATCATTAACATACTGACCAATTGCTCCAAAATGTCATTCGCATAGAAGAAGACACACACGTGGCCGACATCGGACACGTGCTTCTCTCATAAATAAATAAAAAGACAAAACAAATTTGAAGATTACAGATATGCATTTATGAAGTCATACGTAAGGAAACTTACTGATTACTACACTTTACTGCTGACAATGTGATCGGATTTCGAATCACAGTAGAGTTTTCTAGCCACAGTAAAAAAATAAGATATAGTGAAATAGCTATGAACTAATAAATTTACAGCTCAATATTCATGGGTTGAACTATAGAAAAAACTGACTTCCACGGCGTAAATGCTCTCTCTCTATGAATCACTCAGGTAGATAAATATAAAATATCCTGCATTATTAGCCAAGCTTCAGCTTCTGTCCTATCGCTCAGGGACGTGCAGGGAGAGTGGTGCGATGGGTGCTCAAACACCTTTTACTCCTGTTTTAAAAGCGTCTTTTTTCAGAGGAATGTATAATAGGCTTGTGGTCAACCGAGACACCGCTTTTTCCACTTGAGCAGCTTCCCTGAAAAAGTTCTCTGCACTTCACTACCATCGCTGCAATGTTTCATCTCTGTGCATGTTTTACAAATACTTAAATGGAATGTGCTCTGATGAACTCATAGAACTTGTGGTCCCTCGATATGTTACGTTGTTGCTCTATAATAAAGGGTTGAGTGTGTTTGATGTGTCATCTCTAATAATGGATTAGAAGAGATGACGTGTTATATTATATATTTATGTTGTATCATAAAGGGAATCGTGTGTGAGTGACATGTATTTTCAGAACCTACCTCTGCTTCTTCGATGTTGGACCATCTGGAAATTTCTCATCCTGGAGGGAGACTTGATACCTGTTTTTGAATGAAGATTCAATCACTCCAAGACAAGGAATTAGTTCTATAGTTTTTATTTCACTTTCTCCAGATGTCCTGCAGAAGGTGGAAGTGAAATCGGCCTGTGTGGGTTCATCTTCTACACACGTCAGCGTTCGTCCCCCCCCCCCGTGAAGGGGAGGAGACAACGGGAAGCCGTCCGTTGTCTTCTGTGTCCAAATCAAATCTCAACGATTCAGCTAACCTGATTACATGACTCACACGCAATCAAATCAGCTGATCTTTTACTTCCGGCCAACGTGTCTACACTATAACTCACCTCTTCCCTTCTCTCTCTCTCTCTCTCTCTCTCTCTCTCTCTCTCTCTCTTTATCCATCTTCCTCTCTCTCTCTCTCTCTCTCTCTCTCTCTTTCTCTATTCCTTAACAGATATACATACTCCCGACTAACCCGACAAGTAGCAAAATAACTTAACCCTTTCCTGTTGAGGTCTCTAGATGCCGAAAAGCCTTCTACTTTAATTGTTTCTCCCCTTGGACTTCTAGAGTTTTTTCCCCCTGTTTGCTGCTTGCTTAACGGTACAAACCTGCAGATGTTTAAATGTGATGTGAACATTGCTGTTCAACTGATCATATTCTACTCTAGACATGGTCCAAATGAAAGCCCCTTACGTCCAAGTTGCAATTTTTTTGTTTTGGATGAAATAAATAAATAATAAACACTACATTTCTCCTACACACTTTTATAGATTCGAAATTATTAGCTTACCTGAGTATCTTTCTTACTAGAGAGCTCAACTCATGAACGATGATTAGAATTTTTTTTTAGTTCATAGCTATTTCTCCATATTGTGGCTAATTAGTATGTGGCTAATAATGGGCGGATGTTTTTAGCGTCCATGAATTTTAAATTTTATTCAATTTTTTCTTGTTGACTATTTTAGCTTTGATTATCGACGACTTATGCATAATCTTTGCATTTTTGCTGCTGAATACGTTACATTTCGTAGAAATTGTTTTGTTTAAAGATAATGTAGTTTCAATTGTGTGCAAAAATATGTTTGTATGTGTTTAATGTGTAATGTTAAAAAGTAAAAAATATTTTCTGCACATTCTTTTTAAATTTTATATACTTTAAGTGTAAATTTTACATAAAAGGTATTCAGACATGCAACAAGTTTTTTCATAGTTTTTAGGTGAACATTTGCCTGACAAGAGGTAAAAGTTGAAAGAGTTGATCTTTGCGGTCTCTAACACACTATTCAGTCAATTTTTGATCTAAACATTTGAAATTTTACATAAAGGGTATTCAGACATGCAGCAAGGTTTTTAATCAGTTTTCAGGCGAAAATTTGGCTGCTAAGAGGTCAAAGTTCAAAAGACTTGACATTTGCAGACTCTACCAAACTCCTCCACCAAATTTGGGTCTAAACACTTGAAATTTTAGACGTAGGTTACTTGGACATGAGTCAAACTTATATATATATATATATATGCACATAAAGTTATGAACAGTACATAGGGCCTGAGCAAAGCCGGGCTTAACTGCTAGTTAGTAATAAACAGTGATATTTACAAATAAAATAGGTTTAAGACTCCTAAAATTCGTACTAGAATTGTCCGCAAAGACTCGAGGCGCAGCGGTTAGAGTACGTGTAATCAATTGTAAGAGTGTAATTCTCCTGAAGGTTGAAGGTTCAATTCTCAGTGTGGGCGACCGAAAAATACAATTTCAAAATACAATTTCCAGTCATGGCTGACAGAACAAGAGCATGCTATCTCCGTGAAGTAAATAAAGGGTTCCGTTCGAATTTCGGTCTAAATTCCAGAGTTCGACAGAAGCATTCCCGAGTTCGACAAGATACACCTGAGGTGTATCTTGGAGATTACATCGACCGAAACATTGTGAAGATGACACTCAATATGAGAACAGTAGCCAAATGAATCCAAATAATACTAATATCCAATCCTCATCACAAAAATTCAGAAACATAATTTCTTTGCGCAGCGCCTTTATATTGAAAAAAAAATCGGTGACTCTGAGAGTAAATCAGCAAGATAACAGCTCGTATCAATGCCAAACACCCGAAGCTCCTAAATGAAGCATTGGTCAGCCAAATCCGCCTGACTTAGGAGAAAAAATGTTTTTATAACCATTTTTTTATTTAGTGGATCAATGCTCGGGGCAACTCTAAGATAAGGGTTAAGTGTTAGGTAGATTGTGAGACAACATGATCAGTAATGGTGGAACTTGGGTAGGCTAAATTATTTAAGAGGATAACTTAACAGAAGCTTATTCACATTATATTTGAAAATGCCCATGCTATAGTAAGCCGGGAAACAGCTCCACAGTATTGTGTTCCACAGACGTACAATTCTATGAAAGAAACTATGCTTATGAATTTTTCGTTTAGTTTGAGGCACAGATAGAGCGTGAGGAAAGTTGTTGTAGCTCAACGAGTATTTGTTGCGAACATTTTACAGGGGGTGGGGCATGGATTGGAACTCAGTCGTGTACCTACCATAAAAGTAACGAAAGAGCAGAGACAATATCGCTACGTTTCTTCTGTGATAAATAGGAAGTAGGGGCGAAAAGATCTTCGCCTAAATTTTGAAGACAGTTTTTACTCTATCAAGGCAACAAAGAGTACTCTTAGGAACTACTCCCTAGATATAGCAACAGTACTCTATATTAGGGCATATTAACTCTTATATAGGTAGAAGATTCCGTCGGAAGTGAGATACTTTCTGGGGCGGTAGAAGAATCTTTTTCCCCAGTGATTTTGGTAATGGATTTGATGTAGGTTTTCCATTTCAGGTCAAAGGTAAAGATCAATCCCAGAAGTTTGTCAAAAGCAGGATGTTTCCTCAAGACATGAGCTGCTCATTTCCGGTGAAGCCAAGTGGGATGTGAGCGTTGGTGGGGAAAAGATATAAGTATGGTTTTTGATGCATGTCAAATAACTTGATGTTTTTTATTCTATTGTACCACGTGCTCCAGGTCGGAAGAGAGAGAATCAGCACAATCCTGGTTTTAGTCGGCTTTAGAAGTGTCACCATAGATGATAGTATTGTCTGCAGAAATGTCGAAGAATGATCGTATAATGATTTGAGGGATCTTTAATGAATACCGGTAAGAGAGTTGTACTAGGATGGATATCTGAGGAACGTTAGCTTCGGATTTATTCCCATCAACGACTAATTTAATAAATCTATCTGAGCGAAATGATTTTATGGCTGAGATGACATTTCCAGTTATTCCGTGGCTGAAAATATTGTGAAGTAGACCTTTATGCCAAACCCTATCAAATTTCTTAGATATATAAAGAGCTATTTCACTAGAAACAAAGCTATCATCAATAGATTTATCGATCCTGTGTGATATTACCGTCAACAGGAGCTGTTGATCTCCTGGGACGGAAACTATATGACTTGTCACTGAATATGTTGTTTTTTGCTGATATGGTTGAAAACTTCTCTATTTATCACAGACTCAAGAAATTTACTCATGACGCACAGGAACTTGATTGGTTTGTACAGAGATGCAAAAACTGATCCTCCGTATTTTAAAATACTGAACAGACTGTCGGAGTTTTCCAAGGTACTGTGAAGCATCTCTCCTTAAGGCAACGGTTAAACAACCTTGTTAGTATAGGAGTAGTTCCAGTTGCAGTTTTTTCGTAATGTAATTATAATTTGAATATTCTCAGGTCTAGTTGATTCGCTGATAAGTCTGAAAAATGGAGTGAGTTTTTTCTCATTCCATTTCATCCAACTTGAGCTGTCGACTAAATGTTCTATTTGAAACGTTTTTGTTTTTCCTTCTTGTTTATTTTTATTATGTCTTCTTGCCTTTATCATTTTGTAATTTTCTGTTTCTATTTTCCAAAAGATTTTATTCTTTTATTTGGCACCACTGGTTCCGATTTCTACTTGTAACATCGCTATATATATATATACATATATATATACATATATATATATATATATATATATATTGTTATTCTTTTTTGTTATTCCTGTTGAGCTATTAACTGCATCTACTTATAATGTGGTTTACCTTTTAACCGCTTTGTGCATAGAGTCTACATTTGCTGTTTCCTCGAGGTCTTGTATATCTTGACTTTTATATTGTTCGTTCTGTTCGTGTTGATTTTTGCGGCTGTCAGTACTGCCTACATTTTTCTGTTCAAGTGTCCTTTTCGAAGTAATTTTAATATTTTTAGTGCACTATTTTATTTATTTATTATTTTTTTTTTTTGTCAATCTTATGGAAAAATTCATGTAACTACTTTTCTGCACATTTTGTTTTCTGTTTCGCTGCTCTCTGTGTTGTTCAACCTGGCAATGCTTTGGGCAACGGCAATGTATTGTTCATAGTCATTAATTTCCTGTTTCTTTGATGCATGTATCTAAATTTGGAGAGAGGGTGTCCATTTCATAAATTGGCCAACCCTTCTTACTTCTACAATGTAATTTTCCTATTAAATACTTTTTCTTATTCTTCTTCTGTGTTCTCTTCTAATCATCGCTTTCATCTTTGTTGATTTTATGGCATTTGTTCCCAGAATGTCCAGACATTTTACATTTTACATTCCAGTTATATGTTCCTCGGGTGCATTCATCAGCTTTCGATTAAGAAATTTAGTGTCTTCCCTTGTTTCTAGTCTTCTTTTCTTGGGTTGAAGTAGTGCACACCTTTCAATTCCAAATTTCATTCTTATACTCTTGCTAAAGATATTCATTTGCTAATTATTTAATCTCATCCATATACATGAGATGATTTAATTTTGTAGATTTGTTTTTATAGATTTGTATCTGGCATTGCATCTACTGAGCACGTTGTTGGTGGGCATCATAGCTGTTATAAACAGTAGTGAAAATAGAGAGTCATCTTGGAATGTTTTTTCTTATTTGTTGTCCTGCAGCTGTTAATTCCTCAGCTACCAATACAAATATTTCTGCACGTCTTTCTTCATAAAGTTGATAATTTTATAAGATATGCATCTTTGAGCATTAAGCATGCTTGCTTTTAAACATTCTACTATTCTTGGTTGGAAGATTGGGTCGTATGAATTATTTTCACCAGTCATTTATCAGTTATCTATCACTAGCAAAGAAAAAGTGACATATTCTGGAATCTGAGTAACAATATGTCTCCCCAGATAGGCAGCAGTCTTTGCACTCTGGCAACCAGTGACTTCGTACTAATAATGGGCGTTATTTCTCCGGAATTTGAGTGGCATTAATCCATCCCTAAAATCGCAGAACTCTCCATTTCTTCCAATAGATATTTGGATAGTACTTTTACTTCAAAGTTATTTTCTGTGACACTTAATAACATTGTGTTCCTTTTTATTTTTCAGATGATGAGATTTTCTTTGAATTTTTACTTTCCATGAATTTTTGTAATGTTTTTGATATATAACTATTTTTTTTTTTTTTTTTTTGCTTTCTATGCAATTTTTCCGTTTGAACTGATCTGTGATTGGTCAGTGTTATTTGTTTATGTACGTTGGTATCCGCACTCAAAGATTTCCCTAAATATTTCAGTTGTTTTCATGAACGTAATATATTGTTGTTTTCATGAATGTAATATATTGTTGTTTTCATGAACGTAATATATTGTTGTTTTCATGAACGTAATATATTGTTGTTTTCATGAACGTAATATATTGTTGTTTTCATGAACGTAATATATTGTTGTTTTCATGAACGTAATATATTGTTGTTTTCATGAACGTAATATATTGTTGTTTTCATGAACGTAATATATTGTTGTTTTCAGGAACGTAATATATTGTCAAACTTAAGTTTAATTCAAATTCCTCATACTCTTTTTTACGGTTTTTTAGAATTATTTTACATGTTTTTAAGAATTATTTTACATGTTTTTTAGAATTATTTTACATGTTTTTAAGAATTATTTTACATGTTTTTAAGAATTATTTTACATGTTTTTAAGAATTATTTTACATGTTTTTAAGAATTATTTTACATGTTTTTTAGAATTACTTTACATGTTTTAAAAAATTATTTTACATGTTTTTAAGAATTATTTTACATGTTTTTTAGAATTATTTTACATGTTTTTAAGAATTATTTTACATGTTTTTAAGAATTATTTTACATGTTTTTAAGAATTATTTTACATGTTTTTAAGAATTATTTTACATGTTTTTTAGAATTATTTTATATGTTTTTAGAATTATTTTACATGTTTTAAGAATTACTTTACATGTTTTTAAGAATTATTTTACATGTTTTTTGGAATTATTTTACATGTTTTTTAGAATTATTTTACATGTTTTTAAGAATTATTTTACATGTTTTTAAGAATTATTTTACATGTTTTTTAGAATTACTTTACATGTTTTAAAAATTATTTTACATGTTTTTAAGAATTATTTTACATGTTTTAAGAATTACTTTACATGTTTTTAAGAATTATTTTACATGTTTTTTAGAATTATTTTACATGTTTTTAGAATTATTTTACATGTCTTTTAGAATTATTTTACATGTTTTTAAGAATTATTTTACATGTTTTTTAGAATTACTTTACATGTTTTAAAAATTATTTTACATGTTTTTTAGAATTATTTTACATGTTTTTTAGAATTACTTTACATGTTTTTAAGAATTATTTTACATGTTTTTTAGAATTATTTTACATGTTTTTAAGAATTATTTTACATGTTTTTAAGAATTATTTTACATGTTTTAAGAATTATTTTACATGTTTTTTAGAATTATTTTACATGTTTTTAAGAATTATTTTACATGTTTCTTAAGAATTATTTTACATGTTTTTAAGAATTATTTTACATGTTTTTTAAGAATTATTTACCATGTTTTTAAGAATTATTTTACATGTTTTTTAGAATTACTTTACATATTTTTAAAAATTATTTTACATGTTTTTAAGAATTATTTTACATGTTTTTTAGAATTATTTTACATGTTTTTAAGAATTATTTTACATGTTTTTTAAGAATTATTTTACATGTTTTTAAGAATTATTTTACATGTTTTTTAGAATTATTTTACATGTTTTTAAGAATTATTTTACATGTTTTTTAGAATTATTTTACATGTTTTTTAGAATTATTTTACATGTTTTTAAGAATTATTTTACATGTTTTTTAGAATTATTTTACATGTTTTTTAGAATTATTTTACATGTTTTTAAGAATTATTTTACATGTTTTTTAGAATTATTTTACATGTTTTTTAGAATTATTTTACATGTTTTTAGAATTATTTTACATGTTTTTAAGAATTATTTTACATGTGTTTAAGAATTATTTTACATGTTTTTTAGAATTATTTTACATGTTTTTAAGAATTATTTTACATGTTTTTAAGAATTATTTTACATGTTTTTAGAATTGTTTTACATGTTTTAAGAATTACTTTACATGTTTTTAAGAATTATTTTACATGTTTTTTAGAATTATTTTACATGTTTTTAAGAATTATTTTACATGTTTTTAAGAATTATTTTACATGTTTTTAAGAATTATTTTACATGTTTTTTAGAATTAATTTACATGTTTTTAAGAATTATTTTACATGTTTTTAAGAATTATTTTACATGTTTTTAAGAATTATTTTACATGTTTTTAAGAATTATTTTACATGTTTTTAAGAATTATTTTACATGTTTTTAAGAATTATTTTACATGTTTTTAAGAATTATTTTACATGTTTTTAAGAATTATTTTACATGTTTTTTAGAATTATTTTACATGTTTTTAAGAATTATTTTACATGTTTTTAAGAATTATTTTACATGTTTTTTAGAATTATTTTACATGTTTTTAAGAATTATTTTACATGTTTTTAAGAATTATTTTACATGTTTTTAGAATTATTTTACATGTTTTTAAGAATTATTTTACATGTTTTTAAGAATTATTTTACATGTTTTTTAGAATTACTTTACATGTTTTTAAAAATTATTTTACATGTTTTTAAGAATTATTTTACATGTTTTTAAGAATTATTTTACATGTTTTTTAGAATTATTTTACATGTTTTTAAGAATTATTTTACATGTTTTTAAGAATTATTTTACATGTTTTTTAGAATTATTTTACATGTTTTTAAGAATTATTTTACATGTTTTAAGAATTATTTTACATGTTTTAAGAATTATTTTACATGTTTTAAGAATTATTTTACATGTTTTTAAGAATTATTTTACATGTTTTTTAGAATTAATTTACATGTTTTTAAGAATTATTTTACATGTGTTTTAGAATTATTTTACATGCTTTTAAGAATTATTTTACATGTTTTTTAGAATTATTTTACATGTTTTTAAGAATTATTTTACATGTTTTTAGAATTATTTTACATGTTTTTAAGAATTATTTTACATGTTTTTAAGAATTATTTTACATGTTTTTAGAATTATTTTACATGTTTTAAGAATTATTTTACATGTTTTTAAGAATTATTTTACATGTTTTTTAGAATTATTTTACATGTTTTTTAGAATTCATTTACATGTTTTTAAGAATTATTTTACATGTTTTTTAGAATTATTTTACGTGTTTTTAAGAATTATTTTACATGTTTTTTAGAATTATTTTACATGTTTTTTAGAATTATTTTACATGTTTTTAAGAATTATGTTACATGTTTTTTAGAATTACTTTACATGTTTTTAAAAATTATTTTACATGTTTTTTAGAATTATTTTACATGTTTTTTAGAATTATTTTACATGTTTTTAAGAATTATTTTACATGTTTTTAAGAATTATTTTACATGTTTTTTAGAATTATTTTACATGTTTTTAAGAATTATTTTACATGTTTTTTAGAATTATTTTACATGTTTTTTAGAATTATTTTACATGTTTTTAAGAATTATTTTACATGTTTTTTAGAATTATTTTACATGTTTTTAAGAATTATTTTACATGTTTTTTAGAATTATTTTACATGTTTTTAAGAATTATTTTACATGTTTTTTAGAATTATTTTACATGTTTTTTAGAATTATTTTACATGTTTTTAAGAATTATTTTACATGTTTTTTAAGAATTATTTTACATGTTTTTAAGAATTATTTTACATGTTTTTAAGAATTATTTTACATGTTTTTTAGAATTACTTTACATGTTTTTAAAAATTATTTTACATGTTTTTAAGAATTATTTTACATGTTTTTTAGAATTATTTTACATGTTTTTAAGAATTATTTTACATGTTTTTAAGAATTATTTTACATGTTTTTTAGAATTATTTTACATGTTTTTTAGAATTATTTTACATGTGTTTAAGAATTATTTTACATGTTTTTTAGAATTATTTTACATGTTTTAAAGAATTATTTTACATGTTTTAAAGTATTATTTTACATGTTTTTTAGAATTATTTTACATGTTTTTAAGAATTATTTTACATGTTTTTTAGAATTATTTTACATGTTTTTAAGAATTATTTTACATGTTTTTAAGAATTATTTTACATGTTTTTAGAATTATTTTACATGTTTTAAGAATTACTTTACATGTTTTTAAGAATTATTTTACATGTTTTTTAGAATTATTTTACATGTTTTTAAGAATTATTTTACATGTTTTTAAAAATTATTTTACATGTTTTTAAGAATTATTTTACATGTTTTTTAGAATTACTTTACATGTTTTTTAGAATTATTTTACATGTTTTTAAGAATTATTTTACATGTTTTAAGAATTATTTTACATGTTTTTAAGAATTATTTTACATGTTTTTAAGAATTATTTTACATGTTTTTAAGAATTATTTTACATGGTTTTAAGAATTATTTTACATGTTTTTTAGAATTATTTTACATGTTTTTAAGAATTATTTTACATGTTTTTAAGAATTATTTTACATGTTTTTAGAATTATTTTACATGTTTTTAAGAATTATTTTACATGTTTTTAAGAATTATTTTACATGTTTTTTAGAATTACTTTACATGTTTTTAAAAATTATTTTACATGTTTTTAAGAATTATTTTACATGTTTTTAAGAATTATTTTACATGTTTTTTAGAATTATTTTACATGTTTTTAAGAATTATTTTACATGTTTTTAAGAATTATTTTACATGTTTTTAGAATTATTTTACATGTTTTTTAGAATTCATTTACATGTTTTTAAGAATTATTTTACATGTTTTTTAGAATTATTTTACATGTTTTTAAGAATTATTTTACATGTTTTTTAGAATTATTTTACATGTTTTTTAGAATTATTTTACATGTTTTTAAGAATTATGTTACATGTTTTTTAGAATTACTTTACATGTTTTTAAAAATTATTTTACATGTTTTTTAGAATTATTTTACATGTTTTTTAGAATTATTTTACATGTTTTTAAGAATTATTTTACATGTTTTTAAGAATTATTTTACATGTTTTTTAGAATTATTTTACATGTTTTTAAGAATTATTTTACATGTTTTTTAGAATTATTTTACATGTTTTTTAGAATTATTTTACATGTTTTTTAGAATTATTTTACATGTTTTTAAGAATTATTTTACATGTTTTTTAGAATTATTTTACATGTTTTTAAGAATTATTTTACATGTTTTTAAGAATTATTTTACATGTTTTTTAGAATTATTTTACATGTTTTTTAGAATTATTTTACATGTTTTTAAGAATTATTTTACATGTTTTTTAAGAATTATTTTACATGTTTTTAAGAATTATTTTACATGTTTTTTAGAATTACTTTACATGTTTTTAAAAATTATTTTACATGTTTTTAAGAATTATTTTACATGTTTTTTAGAATTATTTTACATGTTTTTTAGAATTATTTTACATGTTTTTAAGAATTATTTTACATGTTTTTTAGAATTATTTTACATGTTTTTTAGAATTATTTTACATGTGTTTAAGAATTATTTTACATGTTTTTTAGAATTATTTTACATGTTTTAAAGAATTATTTTACATGTTTTAAAGTATTATTTTACATGTTTTTTAGAATTATTTTACATGTTTTTAAGAATTATTTTACATGTTTTTTAGAATTATTTTACATGTTTTTAAGAATTATTTTACATGTTTTTAAAAATTATTTTACATGTTTTTAGAATTATTTTACATGTTTTAAGAATTACTTTACATGTTTTTAAGAATTATTTTACATGTTTTTTAGAATTATTTTACATGTTTTTAAGAATTATTTTACATGTTTTTAAAAATTATTTTACATGTTTTTAAGAATTATTTTACATGTTTTTTAGAATTACTTTACATGTTTTTTAGAATTATTTTACATGTTTTTAAGAATTATTTTACATGTTTTAAGAATTATTTTACATGTTTTTAAGAATTATTTTACATGTTTTTAAGAATTATTTTACATGTTTTTAAGAATTATTTTACATGTTTTTAAGAATTATTTTACATTTTTTTAGAATTATTTTACATGTGTTTAAGAATTATTTTACATGTTTTTAAGAATTATTTTACATGTTTTTAGAATGATTTTACATGTTTTTAAGAATTATTTTACATGTTTTTTTGAATTACTTTACATGTTTTTAAAAATTATTTTACATGTTTTTAAGAATTATTTTACATGTTTTTTAGAATTATTTTACATGTTTTTAAGAATTATTTTACATGTTTTTAAGAATTATTTTACATGTTTTTAAGAATTATTTTACATGTTTTTAGAATTATTTTACATGTTTTTAAGAATTATTTTACATGTTTTAAGAATTATTTTACATGTTTTAAGAATTATTTTACATGTTTTAAGAATGATTTTACATGTTTTTAAGAATTATTTTACATGTTTTAAAGAATTATTTTACATGTTTTTTAGAATTATTTTACATGTTTTTAAGAATTATTTTACATGTTTTTTAGAATTATTTTACATGCTTTTAAGAATTATTTTACATGTTTTTTAGAATTATTTTACATGTTTTTAAGAATTATTTTACATGTTTTTAGAATTATTTTACATGTTTTTAAGAATTATTTTACATGTTTTTAAGAATTATTTTACATGTTTTTTAGAATTATTTTACATGTTTTTTAGAATTCATTTACATGTTTTTAAGAATTATTTTACATGTTTTTTAGAATTATTTTACGTGCTTTTAAGAATTATTTTACATGTTTGTTAGAATTATTTTACATGTTTTTTAGAATTATTTTACATGTGTTTAAGAATTATTTTACATGTTTTTAAGAATTATTTTACATGTTTTTAAGAATTATTTTACATGTTTTAAGAATTATTTTACATGTTTTTAAGAATTATTTTACATGTTTTTAAGAATTATTTTACATGTTTTTTAGAATTATTTATCATGTTTTTTAGAATTACTTTACATGTTGTTAAGAATTATTTTACATGTTTTTTAGAATTATTTTACATGTTTTTAGAATTATTTTACATGTTTTTAAGAATTATTTTACATGTTTTTTAGAATTATTTTACATGTGTTTAAGAATTATTTTACATGTTTTTAAGAATTATTTTACATGTTTTTAAGAATTATTTTACATGTTTTTTAGAATTATTTTACATGTTTTTAAGAATTATTTTACATGTTTTTAAGAATTATTTTACATGTTTTTTAGAATTATTTTACATGTTTTTAAGAATTATTTTACATGTTTTTAAGAATTATTTTACATGTTTTTAGAATTATTTTACATGTTTTAAGAATTACTTTACATGTTTTTAAGAATTATTTTACATGTTTTTTAGAATTATTTTACATGTTTTTAAGAATTATTTTACATGTTTTTAAGAATTATTTTACATGTTTTTAAGAATTATTTTACATGTTTTTTAGAATTACTTTACATGTTTTTAAAATTATTTTATATGTTTTTAAGAATTATTTTACATGATTTTTAGAATTATTTTACATGTTTATAAGAATTATTTTACATGTTTTTAAGAATTATTTTACATGTTTTTAAGAATTATTTTACATGTTTTTAAGAATTATTTTACATGTTTTTTAGAATTATTTTACATGTTTTTAAGAATTATTTTACATGTTTTAAGAATTATTTTACATGTTTTTTAGAATTATTTTACATGTTTTGTAGAATTATTTTACATGTTTTTAAGAATTATTTTACATGTTTTTAAGAATTATTTTACATGTTTTTTAGAATTATTTTACATGTTTTTAAGAATTATTTTACATGTTTTTAAGAATTATTTTACATGTTTTTAGAATTATTTTACATGTTTTTAAGAATTATTTTACATGTTTTTAAGAATTATTTTACATGTTTTTTAGAATTACTTTACATGTTTTTAAAAATTATTTTACATGTTTTTAAGAATTATTTTACATGTTTTTTAGAATTATTTTACATGTTTTTAAGAATTATTTTACATGTTTTTAAGAATTATTTTACATGTTTTTAAGAATTATTTTACATGTTTTAAGAATTATTTTACATGTTTTAAGAATTATTTTACATGTTTTAAGAATTATTTTACATGTTTTTAAGAATTATTTTACATGTTTTTTAGAATTATTTTACATGTTTTTAAGAATTATTTTACATGTTTTTTAGAATTATTTTACATGCTTTTAAGAATTATTTTACATGTTTTTTAGAATTATTTTACATGTTTTTAAGAATTATTTTACATGTTTTTAGAATTATTTTACATGTTTTTAAGAATTATTTTACATGTTTTTAAGAATTATTTTACATGTTTTTAGAATTATTTTACATGTTTTTAGAATTATTTTACATGTTTTTAAGAATTATTTTACATGTTTTTTAGAATGATTTTACATGTTTTTTAGAATTATTTTACATGTTTTTAAGAATTATTTTACATGTTTTTTAGAATTATTTTTCGTGCTTTTAAGAATTATTTTACATGTTTGTTAGAATTATTTTACATGTTTTTTAGAATTATTTTACATGTTTTTAGAATTATTTTACATGTTTTTAAGAATTATTTTACATGTTTTTAAGAATTATTTTACATGTTTTAAGAATTATTTTACATGTTTTTAAGAATTATTTTACATGTTTTTAAGAATTATTTTACATGTTTTTTAGAATTATTTTACATGTTTTTTAGAATTATTTTACATGTTTTTAGAATTATTTTACATGTTTTTTAGAATTATTTTACATGTTTTTAGAATTATTTTACATGTTTTTAAGAATTATTTTACATGTTTTTTAGAATTATTTTACATGTGTTTAAGAATTATTTTACATGTTTTTAAGAATTATTTTACATGTTTTTAAGAATTATTTTACATGTTTTTAGAATTATTTTACATGTTTTTTAGAATGATTTTACATGTTTTTAAGAATTATTTTACATGTTTTTTAGAATTATTTTACATGTTTTTTAGAATGATTTTACATGTTTTTAAGAATTATTCGTATAGCAGTAATTTCCCCCGCGTTATATATTCCTTTCAACTCTGGCAAGTTCCGTGTCTTTGCTTAGTTTTTCTACACCCTTCATCTTTTTTTCTGTGAAATGCAGGAAAAGTGAAATCAACGATTGTGAAGGGTTTTTCCTGAGTGATTATTATCTCGTCTGGTTTTTTTGCTTGGATGAATGTAACTATTTTATTTCCCTGTTTCGGATGTTTTTATGCTTTTCATTTTCCATTACTGTCTTCGATTTGTGTCTGTACTATTTGTCTGTAGGTTTAGAGAGCAGATATTTGTATAGTTCCCAGTAGACTGCCTTCCCCGAACAACCGTGTCTACTTTTGTATCAATTTTGTGGATAGTTTGCTTCATTCGCTTATCATGTGATTTACCGTCCTGTTTCTTTAACCAAACATTTACTGCTTATTGGAGTTTTATTTGACTTTTATATAATTCGTTTTTGTAATGTTTTGTACAACTGTCAGTAGCGATTCTTTTTCTTTGTTCGGGTGTTCTTTTCGTAGCCATAACTATGTGTTTTCGTTCGCCACTTCTCCGACCAATTTTATAACTCATCCATATAGCTGCTTCTATTCACATTTTTCTTTCTTTTGCATCTTTGTTACCAATTCTGCTGTTTTTTGTTTTTGTTTTTTGTTTTATTTATTTATTTATTCATTTATTTATTTATTTATTTATTTTAACAGTGCCTTTGCAGCAGTAATCAATTTGGCTTTCTATACTTACCAGACCTAACCTTCTCTCTGACTCAGATTATCACTGGTTGAAAGTATTTTAATGTTCATATATTTTTTTTTTAACTGTATAATTTAGTTTAAAGGGTTTTCTTGTTATTTTTATATTCTTCCCTGATCGGTTTCATTTATACTATTTAGAGTTTCTCTCCTCTTTCATCTCTAGTACTGCATTATTTTATTCCCAATTCGAATGTCTTAGCTAAACATCGTTATTCTATTTATTAGATTTTCGAGCTCCTTGTTTTTAGCAAATATTTTTAGGTTTTCATATTCACGAAGTGGGTTATTTTTCTTTTAGTGTCTGTGAATTTGTATCAGGTATTGCAATTCCTTGTTTACAGTATTAAACCTTTTGCGTCTTATTTTTTTATAGAAATCGTTTCATACAAGGCGTGAAGCCAGTTGATGTAAGGAGCTAACAATAACTAAAGATGATTATCGCAAAGACAAGAGATGCGTATTAGCATTAGTTTTGAAAAAGTTAAGGAAGAAAAACAGCCAGCAGGAAGAGATTTCCACGAGTCTATTTTTTAAAAAGAAGCGACTAGAATAGAAAGCTGTGCTACAATAACGTATCAAAACAGAGAAGTGCTAACAAGTCAAACCAGCCGGAACAAAGGAAGCAGAGAATATATCAAACAATTTTGTAGAACGCATGATATAATAGAATATTTAGAAAAGACTGACCAGCAAGATCACGTCTGTAAGAGAGAGGTTACAGAATAGAAAAAAAAAACGATTGGATCAATCAAATGTAGTAGTAGTAGTAGTAGTAGTAGTAGTAGTTTGAGCATATGAAATACTCGGCATCCAAGGGTTCTTCCTACTAAATTTGACGAAATTATGAGTTCGTGAGCTTATAAGTTTTTATTGTTTTATTATCAGTAGTTGTGGCTATAGTAGTCATAGTTATATTGGCATTCCCGTTTTGTGCGAAATTTACTGTAATTATATCGAGCAGTTCTAGAACTGATAAATAATTAACGGACATATATTTTTATGCTATACGTTGTAGTTGACATTTCTTATATGAGGTATTTTTGTCATTTGAAAAGTTTGTTTCAAGTTGCTGTCATCATCAGCTTAATTGTTATCATTTTTACAACAGTTCGGTAGGGTCTTCCAAACGATTGTGAAAAATGGGCCGCATGTTTCCGTGAGGTCAGATTTGTGTTAACTATACGAACTATGGAAAAGTAGAAGCGACTTAATGATTTTTTTAAATCTTTGTTTCTCTTCTTCAAACTGCAATTAATAATTAATCTTTGTTATAATTTTGTTAGGTTTTAAGATTTGCACAGTTAAACGATTAATAATATATAAACCTTGTATATTAAATATGAAATACGGTTTTACTGACTGTTCATTTGGCTTCCATATTTTGTTCCGTAAAAAGAGACAAACAAAATATGAGGGGGGGGGCTACAAAATGCATAATATTTGTGCAATAATATTTTCAAATTGGTTTCAATCTGGCGATAAAATACCTGACAAGAGGCATGTTTATATTAAAACTTAATTTTTAAAAAAAAATTAAACACAATTAATTCAAAATCTATGTTGTAACGGTGTTCCGTTTTTATTATTTTGAAATAATGGAATTTTAATCGTTTTAATCTTTTAAAAATTAATTAATTTTTAAGAAGTTTCTTTTTCTTGGCAGTCCAACTGATTATAGTATATATTAATTCGAAAAAACGCTATTTAAAAAAAACAACATAATAATATTAAATTTATATCATTCTTTTAATTGCAACTTCAAGGTAAAGTTTTGTTCAATACCTGTATTTAAATCTTTAAAAAATAAATATTTTTTACTTATTTGAAATCTCATGTTTCATAATAAATAAAAATATCGATAGATTTAAATAGATCCTGTCCAAATTTCGAAAAAATAAATGGGGGGGGGACACGCACTAAAAAAAATATTTCCCCTCGTATATTTTACGAAAACTGCATTTTATATGTAATTTCATTCTAAAATGGATAAGTATCGAAAATTTCACGAAAATCTGACCATTAGTTGATTTTTGCTAGATTTATTAAACACGAGTATGTTTTTACGTTCAAAATGCTTACTATATGGGAATGTTATTTTAAAGTGCCAATTATGTAAACACGATTTTCGTCTTGCAATTTCATAATTTCATTTATTTATGAAAAAATATTTTTTAAATTTTTACTAGTTTATTTTGCCTTTCTTGTTTTAAATGGTACAAAAGTTATATTGATAATATTAATTTATAATAAAGTTACATCGTTTTACATATGGGGGAGGGTAATTCTGTGGTGACTTTTGGAGGTGCCTACGGTTCGGTCGCCTTCTTACAGCAAAGAAAGTAGTCTTATTAGGATCCATTTTCGACAATTTGCCCGATAGAGACTGAGCCATTGTTATTGTGGTGACTTTTCTGGGGCGCCCTTATCGGGAAATGGCAGCCGGATTGCTCGGACAATTTTTAAGGAGTCTGACTGCACCACCTTTGGTGTTCTTGCCTAGTCTCGCTCTCTTCCGGTCTTGCGCAACATCTTTCCTGGTGAGAGGGAAGTAAATACTCTGTTTGGCTTTTTCAAAATGTTATTGACTAAAACGCACATAAAAAAACGCCGGTGACAATAACGACAGAAAAAAACGTTGTGGAAATGACAGCGGCTAAGGCGAATAGTTAATATAATATACATTTATAGCTATCCTTGCCCGGCGTTGTCCAGGAGTCTTTTTACTTTCATTCTTGTTTTGCTATTTTTTTTTTTTTTTTACCAAATTATTTTTCAATAAGATTTTAAAAGTAAAAATGTAGTATTACGTTATGATTTGGTCATCAAATTATTAATTTCGTAAACTGTTATACAATATTACCGCGAGGTACAATACCAGCTTGAGAAACTGGCGTGATTTATCCTTCTCTCGATGGTAGATGGAACTCTCTTAAGCCGTGGTGGGCACCCCATCACGTCACGATAAAAAATACCCTTGAAAGTCCTGGCGAAGCATCAAGTTACACTACAAACTCATGTAGTGAGTTCAATCTCGGCTACGGTCGCGTTGGATGGATGGTTATAAAAGAATCCACTAATTTTATAAAGGTAATGATCTGTAAAGGTAATAATATGTACTTATAAAATTATTGGCAGTTAATAGTTTGCAAAAGCTTCCATTTTTTAGTACATGAAGATTTGCTAATAAATTTGAAGCCAGTTTAACTGAAATTCTATTCGACAGTTTCAATGCTCACAAATTCCTTTCAAATTCATTATTTTTCTTCAACTATTAACAAAAGATTGAAATGGCTGATTTGTTTATGAAAAACAGAAATGTATTTTGGTGGATTTAATTTCGTAATTAACTTATATTTTTAAATCAGAGTTTTACATTATTTTCGTTCAATACATAATCGATTAGTCTATATAAATAAACCAGTCGGTGTATATATGTGTGTCTGTCTGATTATAAACTCTTAAACTACTGGTGAAATTAACAGGAAATAGTAATCATAACCCAAAGATATTTTATGATGAGTAAAATGTTTGTTTGAATGGATGAATAACGCGTACAGAAATATGTCGGTAAGTTGAAATGCACAATGTTCATTACAACTTGCCAACATATTTCTATTAATTTTGCGCATGCGCAAATTCATTCATAGCTTGAAGTTGGGTTAATTTGAAATCTTTCTTATTTATCTGCCGGTAGCTCAAATGGCTGGAGCGCGAAATGTTTTGATTCTAGTTGATACCATCCAAGTCATTTCTTTAATCTTTTTTAAATCAGCACTATATATTAGGTACAATATATTCTCTATTATATATGAATATTTCAATAGAGAATTGGCTCTATAATAATAAATACGAAATCTGCATGAATTAACATACATTTAAGCGTATTTTACGAATGGACAAGACAGGTGCCCCCACGAGTATCTAATAAAATAAAGCCATCTTTTTGGAAGGGAAGGGATGTAGTGTTCGTTTTGTTGTCATGAGACCATCCTCCCAGGCAATATGTCCTTCTTTTTATTAGTAGTAGTGATAATGTAGACTATATTCTGTGTTAATGATACTACCATCTTAAAAACAACTGTCACCTGCTTTTTACGAGGTGTGTAGTTTAGTGTATTGCTATGAGACCATTCTCCAACAATTATCTCCTCCTATTTTCTTTTTCTTTTTTTTTAATAGTGATAATGTGGTGTCTGTTATTTGGTCATGAAACCAAACTCGCTGGGATTACCAGTACTTCATTTTTTTTTTGGGGGGGGGGGGGACTTGAGTTGCGTTGTGTCCGTTTCTTTTTTAATGAGACCCCCCCTCCTCCTCCTCAGATATTATTTCCTCTTTTTCTTTGATATTAGTGATAATATAGTGTCTGTTCTCTCGTCATAACTACCCAGCCATTACCATCCATTCTTTTCTGAAGGGAGAATCGTGTAGTGAGACCTTCCTCCCAGGTATTATCTCCTCCACTTTTTCTAACAATGTAGTATCTGTCTGTAGTCATGTGACTATCTTCTCAGAAAGTACAAGCACACGCCTTTTTTTGAAGTGAGGGTTGTGTAGTGTCCGTTTTGTTGTATCATAACTATCTTCCCAGGTATTACCTCCTTCTTGGTAGTAGTTATAATGTTATGCAATAATTTTAATTAATTATCACTGTATTATATTTGGTGAGTGGGGGTAACAGAATTTTTTGTTTAATTAGCCGTTGTGCGCAATTAATAATCGTGAATTACGATTGCTGACGACACTACCATCTATGGAAGCACTTCGAAGACCGTGAACGACTAAGTTCTCTCTGACTCTCTCTCCTCTGATCTTGAGCACGTGGTACAATGGGGAAAGAAGTGACTGGTTACTTTTAATGCATCTAAAACCAAGCTTCTATCTTTACATGATCAACGCTCTGCTGCCCAGCTGCCATCAATCGAAATGAATGGTTCTCGTCTTAGGTAGGCTTCGTGTTTTGACAAGCTTCTGGGCTTGATCTTTACCCCCTATCTGAAATGGAACATGTATATCAAATCAATTGCCAAAGTCGCTGGAAAGATGATTGGATCCTTCTACAGCTCCTGATGCAATTCTCTACCTATATAAAAAGCCAGGTTCGGCCAACGGTGGAGTACTGTTGCCACATCTGGGTAGGAGCTGCTAGAAGCAGCTTACCCTGTCTTGACAGAGTTCAAAATAGACTTCGTATCTTAGTGGGGGATGCCCTTTTCTCTTCTCTGCAACCTCTTTCCCACAGAAGAGACGTAGCGAGCCTGTCCCTGCTTTGCTTTATCGTTATTTTCATGGCAGGTGCTCATCTGAACCTTGATCTCTGGTCCCCCTCGCCAGACTTTCACGAAAAACACTCGTCTTTCTAGAACCACTATCAACAAGTACCCACACTCTTTATCCGTGCCTACACCTAAACGTAGATTCCATGAACAGGGCTTCTTTCTTAGAACTGCTCGCCTGTGGAACTCTATTCCGTTTGCCTGCTTTCCAGCTGACTACAATCTGATTGTCTTCAAGTCCAACGTAAACAAGTTCTTATTGAACCGTCCCTCTAAGTAATCCAAGTTACAAAATTCCTACTAATGTTTACTACGCTAAAATCACGATGACTAATGTATACTTATTAACCCTTATCCTCGAGTGGCTTCTGGGCCTTGCTAAGCGGTGACCCCCATGTAAAAAAATCTCTTTGGACTATTTTCATTATTAACATAATTTCTCTTCATATAATTATGGAAGTGAGTTGAGAGAACGGAATTGTCCGAAATTAAGAATGTTCTATTTGGCGTTGTCCAGAAGCAATAAATATGAGAATACAGTATTACATTTAAAAGGGGTAGATTCAGTATCTGAATTACATTTTTTCTAGTACAGTAAACAATAGAGGGGGATGAGTTAGGCAAAAGATAAAGAAAGGGTTACTAACAAAGACAGTAAAGGGGGAGAGGGAAAGAGGGAAAGATACAAAGACGGTTGGAGAGAAGGGAAAGATAAAAATGTAAATATAAAGATGTTACACACATAATTTCATTTCGTTTTAATTTTATATGGCCCCGAACAACGCCGGGTAGCCCTGATAGTAGTAAATAAATGTCTAAGTCACGTAGAAACGAAAAACAAACATACAATTTTTATTCGTGCAAAGGGCGTGACGGTGGTTTAATGATTAACGATACGAACTGACGACTTGAATATCCTAAGTTCGAATCCAGTTCATTCCACAAGACTCAGTTTCACTTAATGTGTTGGCAGCCTTCTTGTGGTCCCTCCCATAAATACCCAATGAATTTCTAGAAAGAATTTAGACTAGAAAATTGTCGAGGAAATCAATACAAACAATAGAATTTTTGGATTCATACGATATGATGATGGTGTATTCGTACAGTGATAACTATTGTAATGAATATTATTATTCACTTACTAAGAATTCTCATATGAGTTCGTGTTAGTGATTATTCGCAGACGAACAGAAGTAATGTTTTCCCGAATCAGAGTAAAAACAAGTCACCTCAGATTTCCAGCATTCTTCACCTATTTCAATAAATGTTGCAAGTATTTTACGTTATCGCAACAAACGTTTACCTTTGATATATTGCTGATAACGACCGTTATCTGTCTTTAATATTTGAGTGGTCTACACAAGACTACACTGCTCTTTGCACTCTTCCGGTGGAAGTCTGAATGGTGCTTTCTCTCCTCAAAATTTCCGTCCTCTTTGATCTTTTACGACTATTTCGTGTGGTACCAACAGAGGCTGATACCACTATTTTTAGGAGGAAATTTAGTAGTAGTAGTAGTAGTAGTAGTAGTAGTAGTAGTTCCTATTGTTGTCGTTCCGTTTTTACACCAGTCGTAACAAGTGAAGTTGTCAGTGGTTTTGTTTGATTTTATTAATATTGTCATCCATTTTGGGTGATTTCTTAAATTTGTTTATTATTCCTGTTGTGGTGGTGGTAGGGAGCATGGTATGGGAGGGGCAAGTATTCTGATCATCAATCAGGCGAGGTTTTTAAAACGGGGGATATAGAAGTCGAGAGAAGGGGCTATTATAAGGAGCGATCCCCGCACCCCCTTAAAAACCAGTGCGCGTGCGCGGCTCTATCGCAAAAGAACACTCAACACGCACACACCATGAACTTCCATCCCTCGTTTGTTTTCCCTCCTCTTCCCCCAAACAAGCGCATTCTCTCTCTCTCTCTCTCTCTCTCTCTCTCTCTCTCTCTCTCTCTCTCTCTCTCTCTCTCTCTCTCTCTCTCTCTCTCCACACACACGCCTCCGTCGGTCGCACATGCTTGCAGTCAGGCAGCGCCACACGATCAGTTTTCCCAGCAAGGCTTTTGTCAAAATGGGAGATGCCCGCCTGCCTGCACAAACATCTGTGTCACCGACAGTTTTCTCTCACATATTTCGATAGTTTCTTCGTTCCGGGGGGGAAACTACAACGGGCGTCTACAGCTAGAAAAGCATCGGACGAACACACCATGCACGTCAGTTGTAAAAAAACTTGCATCTCTCCAACACGGTATCTCCGAAGATCCTACTGGTCCTCACTTGGTACCTGTCCGATACTGACACAAACCAACATTAATCACAAACTATCGGTGGTTTATACCACCGCCCACGTACAAGTTATCCGAACGCCATGTCGACCACAACCAGAACCGCCACGGTCACTAACGGGAACTTTCACTCAATAACCGATCAACTTCTTAATCAACGGGTGAACGCAACCTCGACAACAAGTGACCGGTTGTCGCCCCGGCGACTTTTGACTGGACTTTCTTCGCAGTCACCATCGCCCATTTTCCATCCGACTGTTTTAATACAGGGTAACGACCGCAGTCCTTCAAACTCGCCGATTTTCAGAGTAAACACGCCAATCGGGGCCCATTTCGAAACCGGTAATAATACCGTTAGTAGCAGTGTCTCGTCCGATGACAATTCTACGATTGCTACGACGAAGCATAAACACTCTGCAACCTCTGTGGACACTATGATCACCAGTAATGGTCAGTTAGATCATCTTGACGTTTCATCACATACAGTGTCAACTAAAGTCAGTACAGTACTGGTCGGCTGTGATATTCCGGCCTATGTGATAGCCGGTGTCTATAAACAAGACTTCCACGTGGGCTCGCATACTACGGACCAACCGAATGTGAGCAAAGTCTTCGAGGTGAGTCAATATTTTTATTCGTTATATCATGTTTAGATCTGTCCAAGCATTTCTTTAAGAGGCTTTGTACGTCAGTGCGTCACGCTGTGGTTTGAAATATAACATTGCAATATTGTTTTTAGTCTTTATTAGGACGGAAGCATGTACAAAACTATTTTCTTCAGTTGGAATTTTTTTAAAGATATTTTTAAATTTCATTCCAGTTAAAAATTACTTTAAAATCGTTATTTAAATTGCCAAATAGAAATTAATTTTTCGATAAATTTGCAATATAATAAAAGAGTAAACATTTTGGAAATTTTTTATATTCAAACATTGTAGAAATAAGATTAAGACATTACCTAAACGACAATTAGTTATAGTTTAGAACAATTTGTTTAAATTAATTATTTAATGATCCTTCCGTAATTAAATTTCACTTTTAAAATCCCATTTAAAAACTCATAATTTGTTGTGGTTTAAGAGTATCATTAAAATTTTAAATAATAAATAAATAAAACGAAAAAAAAAAATAAAATAAAAAGACTCCCGGCCAACGATAAAGTTCAAAGAATTTATGTAATGTTCCTTTTTATTTGTCTCTCCACGAGGGCAGGGTTAGACACAAGGTCGTTTTTTTTTAATGTGGAGAAACCCCAATTCTCCAAAAAAGGGCACTCTGGATAGGAACAAAAATAAATATTACCTCAGTCTAGAAGGATTGCTCCACCACAGATCGAGGTCAGAAAAAGTGACGTGTAGTATCAGAACTGATACTACACTTTGCTCCCAGCCAAAAGTCAAGTCGTTGAATAAATAGTTGTGTTTGTTGTTGTTGTTGTTGTTGTTGTTGTTGTTTGTTTGTTTGTTTTGTTTGTTATTTGGTGCAATTGTGCGTGGTGCGTGTTAAGATAGAGTCGACAGATCTTTTTTTATTATTAAATATGTCGTTTTATGCAAAAACAATATTACGTACTTAATTGTCATGCAGAAAATAGTAATATATCCAAAAATTACGAAAATTCATCGGGTAGAAAGTTATTTATAGTTAAAAGTAATTTTTACAGGAAATTGAGTAAAATTGAAATTTTCTTAAATGTTATAACGTAGGCAGTAAGAGTCTATACACAGGGGACATAACCGAAAACGAATATTTCAAATGACTTGTTCTTGGCGGCAATATTTGTTGTCTATAGCGATGAACTTAATTTTACTAAAAACACAATAGCAGTTGTTTCTACTCAATGAATTTTCGTAATTTTTTGATATATTAGTATTTTCAACATGACTATTGTTATTTTTTGTTTTGTTTTGTTTTGTTTTTAGTTTAAAACTGCATATTTAAAAACACCGTTTGTTTTTTGTTTTTGTTTTTTTTTTTTGTTTTTTGTTGTTTTGGTTTTTTTTTCTTTTTCGGGGTTTTTTTTTTTTTTCGATTTAACATTGACAATCAATACATTGCTAAAATGATCATTATTCCTATTTACAATGTCTCCCCACGGGACAGAGTTAGACACCAGGGTCGTTTTTTAACGTGGAGAAAAGGAACAAAAATAAAAATTGTCTCAGTCGTGAAGGATTTCTTCTCCACTGATAGAGAACAAGAAATTGAAGTGCAGCATCTGAAGAACAAATACTACACTTTGATCTTGACCCCTATTATGAACATAAAATATGTCGTTGGGATATTGATGTTGCTTTACCTAATTATTTGTGACCTATTTGCGTTACAACCATTACAAATGCCATGTTTGCTTTTTTAATTGTTTTATTTCGTGTTATTGTATTAGACACATGCTTTATCGGATATACAGTCTAATAGACGCGTTTCTTACAGAAGAACGGGTCAGATATTAGAGCATATCCGGATAAAAGTGTCGATTCAGTAATGTTTAATATATTTACTTTATTGTTTGCAAACTAGGAATAAACCGGGCATTTTTATTTTATTGTATGTTGGTCGTTTTATCTCTTTAAAAGTACTTGGTCGATTCACAAATAGTTTAACACAATATAAGACGTGGTAAAAACAAAACTAATTTTTCAGCGGCGTGTTCAAAAACAATAACAACTTTTAACACGTGTTTTCTCTGTTTGTTTTCTCATTAGGAAGAAACGCATTGAACACTGACCACACAACAGCCGTCGCGACTGCTGCTATTGTTGTTGTTGTTGTTGTTGTTGTTACACGCCGACTACCGATTTAAGGTTCAATGTTCTTTTATACGACAGAGGCACGTTAAAAAATTAATGTATTATCACCTTTAGTTCAATCATAATACTTGGCTTTGACCTTTTTAAAACTAGAATTTTCGAATATTTTGCAGTTTAGACAACAAACTGAAAACTAAAAAAATAACAAATATATAACAAATAAATGTTACCATAGGTAAAAGTTACTTATCTACCTACCTGGATAAGTTGTGTGTGTGTGTGTGTTTTTTTTAACTTATTCTAAAGTATTTATTTAATTTGAAACACAAGTAGTGCCAAGTCTTACGTTAAAACATGAATAAACTGGCAAACATGCTACATTGCTACGGTCATCTGGGGAGTCTCGATAACCGTTCAAAAATCGAAAAATAAACAAAGTACCTAATCAATAAATATCAATTTTTTTTATCTAACGTAACACTTGTCACAACCTGTGTTTCAAAATAAATAAACGATTTCAAATTAATCAAAATACAAAAAAAAATTATCCAGGTAGGTAGAAGAATAACTTACCTTGCCTTTGGTAACATTTATTTTTTATGTATTTGTTTTGGAGGCTGCTTTTTCACTTTGTTGTCTATACTGCAAAATAACCGAATTTCCTTTCGTTTTAATCTCAACAACAAAAAAAAAAAAACAATAATAATTATTGTTATTCCCAGTTATTATTATTAACAAAAAGAAGACCAGTTGAAAACACCTATAAATCATACTGAAACAATATTGCGTTTATGAGTGTTAACAGCGTGTGCGTTTTTCTGTTTTTCGGTCTCCCATTTTTTTTCTTCTTCTTTTCTTTTCTTTACACCTGATTTCAAAAGAATTTTACAAATTAATAAAACTTTTAGATTTTTCGTTTGTGTACAAAAAATATTTGTGTGTCGCGATTGTTGTAGCAAAAAAAAAAGAAAGAAAAAGAAAATCTCAGCCTAATGTTGTTACGTTTTAATTCAAATATAATGATTTCATTTTTGTTTCATTTTCAGGTGAATTTTTCCAATGGAAAGTTTGTTCCTCCCGAGGGTGTGCCGGACTGGCTTAAGCATGTGCAACCGGCGAGGGATCGTCACGAACAGAATCTGGAAGCGTTTTGCGACTCAGGCAGTGATGGGGAAGTGTCCGTACGGACGTTGCGTAACGTACGGAAAGGAGAACAACTCTTCGTCTGGTACAGCGACCAACTGGCTAGGGAAACTGGCATTCCAGTGCTCACGCCTGAAAATATTAAAGGTCAGCAATTTAATCATATCCTTAAGTGATTTTTCTTTATTCATTTCTAGCATGGCTTAATGTTGGGTCGAGGCATCATGCGCTTGTGTATACCGAAAATTCTCAAATAAGGAGCGGACGGGGACGGCGGGAACGTCACAAAAGCTCCAAATTAATTAATGAAAGCTTTGCAATATATACTTTTTCTTTATTCTTTATTCCGCAAAGGATTGATATGCGGTAAAGAAAAAAAAAAGGCATTGACCTATCTAAGTAATGTTAATTGGTTGTTGGGTCTAGCGCCCGGCATGTAAAACGTCGTTGGCTTATCTTATGCCGAAACCTTACATAAGTTTTGTATACGCTTGTTTTAAATCGTGACTACTGAGAAAAGAAGGCCAGTGAACTGAAGAACCACGCAACGCATGACGTAGCGGCATCTAGGCAAAGGAGATTTCGTTAAGATTTTTATGTTTTACTTGGACAGTTTTACCTCGAGCATTGAGTATGTTTGATATTTTGGAGTTATTTTTATTTTTCGATAGTGTGGTAAAGTAAGTTAATGTATTTAATTAAAACTAGAAGTATAGAAAGTTCAAAAGTTCATGTATTTTTTTGTTTTGTTTTGTTTTTAAAAATTGTAAAATAAATCATTTTTACATAATAATTTCTTTGTTCATTAATAATAAATCAAACTTTTCAGTCAGTATTTCGAAATAGTTTGGAGATGTTGTTATTTGTCGGAACCGTGTATTTTTTTTTTTTTTTTCAACTAATACATAAATTTTACCCGATACGTAAAACCAATGTTTTAGTCTCAATCATGGCTTCGAATAATAGTTTGATTTCTTCACTGTTTCTAATGCACTAAATTCGATAAAACTGTGTGTTCTGACAATTTAATTGTAAATAATTAACGTGACTAAAATAGGAATGTATTGTTGAAGAACAAACGCATTCTGTCAGAAAAGGTTGAAAATTCCATTTTATTTCTGCTTATTTTTTTTAATTGCTAAACAAATAATTTTTACACGAGAATTATTTCAGTCAATTCTTTTAATTATAAATAAAACTTTTCAGTCAGTATTTTGAAATATTTTAATTTTTCGATACATTCATCCTTAACTTTTATACACACATGCATATATATATATCAATATAATTAATAGATAATACCTTTACATACACATACGTATATATATTTATGCTATATACATGCATGTACATACTAATATTATATAAATATTATATACATATATACATATTAATGTTACATACATATACACATTAATATTATATGCATAAGGTGTGTCAATGCGATTATGCCGTATATATATATATATATATATATATATATATATATATATATATATATATATATATATGTATATATATATATACAGCATATATATAACCAAATATACATATATATATACATATATATATATATATACATACATATATATATATATATACATATTAAGCATACATATATGTATACATACTAATAATATATATATATATATATATATATATATATATGTGTGTGTAATATAAAATTACAATTAAAATATATATATATAAAATAAAAATTACAATTAAATTTACCAAAATGATCCAAGATGGTAAAATTAAAGTATATTATAAATATTAAAGAATTAATATTTATAAAGTTATCTCAGCTAGATGTAAAAGCTCGATAAAACCAAATAGGAGATAGAGCTTATAATACGAGCAAACAGTTAATAAAACATGTTAAAAAACACTTGGAAAAAGAGTTTAAAACATATTTAATCTGAAAAGGAAACACTTGATAAGTGGATAGTCCTTAATCCGCGAAGTTTCGAAGAAATACTTTCCTTCTCATGAGAGGGTAGGAATTAGCAAAATGCGGGGTCGGATTTTGCATACAAAAGTATTTGATGAAACAACAAGTAAATCTTACTTGATAACAAAAAAGTGAAGCAGAGGGAATATGGTGAAGAAAAAGGTGATTACACGTGAATGGATAGTCTGCTGGAAGATAAATAATCCAATGACAGTAAAATCCAAAAATATAACTTCAAGAAAGTTAATTGAGTTTTTATACATATATATATATATATATATATATATATATATATATATATATATATATATATATATATATATATATATATATATATATATATATACCACTGATTGATTTCAATTTGAACTAATATGTAAAATTGTTTTCAAATCATTAGCACTAAAAATAATAAACGAATCTTGGAATGATAAACCGCGATGTTCATCTTTTACCGCAGGGACAATGTACAACTTCACATTTTGAATTATTTCTTGTTTCTCTTCTTTTTTTTTTCAATTAATATTTAATAATGTTAAATTTAAGTATAAATAATATTCGTTATTTTTCTTTTTTTCAATATTTAAAAAAAAAAAGTTGTTTCACTATTCTGACTACCTCAGAGATCTTGCTTGCTTTGCTTGTTTTTCGTGACGTTATTTTTCATTTAACAGATCTTGTCTTTCAGTAGTCTCAGTTAAATTTATCTGTTTTATAGGCGTGTATTTTGTATTTTGTAATAGTCTGTAAACGATAGTTTCTAGTTAATCCATGCACTTGACCTTGACAGGCACTACCACTCTTTGAGACATGGTGGACCTGAGAATATTAATAAGAGGTGGCTCCACATTCCCTTAACCTCCTTAATATGGGCCTCACCACCAGATACACGTAAACATTAGATCAAAGATCTCTTCGTAATCTTGGGTTTCAAATTTTTTCCCTATATATATCACACAAAATACATTCTAAATTTTCTTCAGTTTTGGGATTGAGTTATGTTTGCAATTAATATACAAAGTTACTCATTTCTTACTAAGTCTCTATCTACCACTCTCCTATCGTGTGTTGTTTTATACGGTATCTATCACTCGCGTTTCGATTTCTCTCTCCGTCTCTCTCTCTCTCCGTCTCTCTCTCTCTCTCTCTCTCTCTCTCTCTCTCTCTCTCTCTCTCTCTCTCTCTCTGGCTCTCTCTCTCTCTTTCTCTCTCTCCCTCTCTCTCCCTCTCTCTCCCTCTCTCTCTCTTTCTCTCTCTGTGTTTATTAACTATCGAAGTTAATAATAATAAACAATAATAATAATAAAAGGAAATATCATTAGAGTAGTAATAGTATTAACCTGACAGGAATTAGAGAAGGAAACAAATGGACTAATTTTGGTTATTATGTTTTTTTATATATTTAACTAGCCTTACAAACTTACTGTTAGTGATTCAAACAATCACACCAAGCTTAATGGGTTGACCAACGAGTACCTTTTTTTAAATATACAATAATACATAATTTGTGTTGGGTAATTATAACATTTAGAAATCTATTTATTGATTATGATAAAGTCTGTGTTCTGTATACTTATTGACAAAATGACTAAGTCTAATTTCGTTTTTCTTTTCTTATAGGTAAACAACATTACACTTGTACGAAATGTGGGAAATCCTACCTCTATCCAAACACGTTAAAAGCTCATATGCGCTTCCGCTGTGCCCTTAGTCGGGCAGAAATCCTACAGAGTCTCAACTCGTCAGTACCTTTCACTATATTCCCTTCAACAAGCCGGCATTTTAAAACAAACTCTATAGACAAGTGCAACTCGAACAACACTTCCGATGAGGTGGGATCCGTGTCTTCTAGTGGTTGGAATACACACTTAGAGCGCCGACACAGCCCGTTAATGGACGGCAGTCACTTGGATGAAGGCCGATTTTTGAACAAGAATCGTCAGCTGAGTACGTCTTTTCCAACCTCTGCGTTTGTGCTGCGAGGGTCGAGTGGTGCAAGTTCAACAACGAGTTGCGCACCTTCAACCTCAACTGCCGAGCCAGGACGAACACCAGAAATTGCCCTGAACCTTTCGACAAAAACGATCATGTCCGACCGAAACCCTAGCAACACGTCTGACCGACTAGCTCCGGCGAGCACCCAGCCAATTCAAATCTTCAACCATATTCACCCACCTGCGATACCGTTCACATTTGAACATTCGGCCTTCCAGTGTTATTGTCCTTTCTACACCAAATTCCATGACCCGAGCCGTTTCTGTTGTGGCAATATGCCACCCACTAACCAGAACACAACCCCCAGAAATTCCCACGATAACGTATATTTTTCACACCCTTGTCCGATGCCTTTCCCACTTATGCAAATGAGGAACTTGCCTGGAACTAATCCAGTTGTTCCTGAACCACAGCAGCCCAGTGTTGATGAAAACCTTCGAATGCGTGAGCTGCCATTAAAATTCCCACTACCCTCGGATAAAGCTGGTGAACCACTCGATCTGCTTCCGCGATCACTCTACACGAGCAAATCTCGCAAGGGTCACTTGTGTATCTATTGTGGGAAGCTCTACTCTCGTAAATATGGACTGAAAATTCACTTGCGCACGCATACAGGTTACAAACCGTTAAAATGCAAGGTCTGTCTGCGACCGTTTGGTGACCCCAGTAATTTGAACAAACACATTCGTTTACATGCTGAAGGTGATACACCGTATCGGTGTGAATTTTGTGGCAAAGTACTGGTGCGACGAAGGGATCTTGAGCGACACATCAAATCCCGGCATCCTTCAGAAGCTGAAAAATCCGAGTCTATCGAGATGGTAGATGAGGCTGAATCAATGCCGGAACTAAAAGTTGAAGCCGACGGTAACTCCACAGAAGAGGAAATGAACTCTTGATTCTCACCATTATATTTATTTATTTTTTAGAAAAATAAACATTTGCTTCAAACTTTTGAACCATGCAGTTGAATATTTAAGATGTTGTGCCGAACAATGATGACATTTGAACCAAATATTACGTTCAAAATTTCAATCATAACCATCGGGTTAAATAGGTCATTCAAATACTAATTGATTCGACTAATATCATTCGAACTTAATGGTCGAGTCAAATATTTAGTATTTCATTCCAATATTTTGTTTCATTATAATAATTAAGTTATAAATATTTTATCTTATTGATTGATTCAAACGATTGTCTTTAATATTTGAGCTAAATGTGTTCTATTTATTTTGATCATTCAATTGATCCTAACAATATTAGAGAAGTCTCTAGTCTTAAATCTGATCGGTGGGAAATTCATGATTAAATCTATAAAAAAGGATCCCTGTCTTATAGTCACAAGAATTCTTAACTTGCATAAGACACCAACAAGTAGAGTTCTGTCATCATTTCACATATGCATATGCATGCATACACACACACACACACACATATGCATATATATATAATTTATATATATTTATATTTATTTATTTATTTATTTTAACTAGTATTATATTTGGTGAATTGTATCTGCGGATCTATCATTTGGTCTCCGCAGCTGATCTCTCTCTCTCTCTCTCTCTCTCTCTCTCTCTCTCACACACACACACACACACACACACACACACACATACACACACACACACACACGAAAACTCAAATCTAACCTTGCCATCATCTGGAACTGTTTTTCTTTTACAAATCATATGAAATTTATAAGAGAGAAAAAGGTGGATGGGTGTATCCATTGACTTCAACACTGCCTTAGTGTGAACAGATGATCAATAATTAATTTATTCGAAAAGTTGTGATGAAAAAAAATGGCTAAATCTGAAACAAATGATAACAGCGACAAATATATAAAATTATTATGTGTATAACTTGAAACTTATGTACAAAAACTGATTTATTTCTATATTTATTTCCATATTATTTATATATTTATTAATTTATTTTTCAAGACATATTGTAAATAAAATACTGAAAAATTCTCTTTAAACTTGTGTTTATTCTTTTTATAATTTCTATACTAATCGATTATCTGTGTATCCATCTGAATTTTCTGATTGTCGTCTGAATGTGTAATAAGTTAATTCGGAGTTATGGTCTCAATTTAATTGTCAAAGTATTCCCCTGGGTGAAGGCTAACTCTCTCTTGTGCCCGGGATCTTTTTTTTTTTCTTTTTTTTTTTCTTGTATACTTTAAACAAGACATGTTGCCACTTGGACATAAAAAGCTTAAAATTGTTTCTAAGATGGGTATATTTGCTGATGATACCACTCTCTATAACAGGCATGAGGGGAAAACAAATGAACACATATCTAAGGAAATGGCAGAAACACTAGAGTATGACCTCGAATCTGTAATGGAATGGGGACAAAAATGGATCGTCACATTCGCCGCCAAGACTAAGTTTGCTTCCTTCAATCATTACAAGAAACCTTCTCTACCACTAATAGTAATGGCCAAAAGTACCCGAACTACTTCCTTTAAACTCCTTGGTCTAACGTTTACAGGGAACATGAACTGGGATAGATACATTGAGAGCATTGCCAACGCTGATGCGAAGAAGGTGGCCTCTCTCTACCATACTATAAAATTACTTACGCCTGAAAGTATCCTGTACCTCTACAAGGCCACCATTTGCTCATGTATGGAGTACTGTTGTCATATTTGAGCTGGTGCATCTGCTACTTGTCTCTCACTCCTGGACAGGGTTCAAAAGAAAGTCGCCAATCTGATAGGTCCTGAACTGTCATCTAAGCTTCAGCCTCTGTTCCATCGACGAAATGTTGAATTCCTTTGTCTGTTCTACAAGTATTTTAATGGTGAATGCCCCCTCGACGTGAATACCCCCGACAAACTCAACAAGTAGGTAAATCCCACCCCTTCACAGTAGAGATTCATAGGTATAAGAAAACCTTCTACTGTAATAATTTCTTCCCTAGAACTGCTAGACTTTGGAACTCCTTTTCGGGATTCTGCTTTCTCAACTGTACTGACATGCAGAAGTTCAAGCGTAATGCGAACAGGCATCTTACTACTCATTTCTCTTCATAATACCCCTGCAACTTATGTCCTTGATAGCAGCCTCCTACTTCAAAGTGGCACTGTGCCTTGTTTGGGTTGAAAATTGATTTTAAAAAAATGTCTACTGATGAGGAGATGAGCGAGATGTCTGTTTGCATTATATTTATTCTTCTGCGTATTGGTAGTCAAGAAAGCAGGAAAGAGGGTGGGAATTCCAAAGTCTAGCAGTCCATTTGTGGCTTTTCTTCGTGCTATGAATGAGAGTCGTTTTGATGTTGTTCATACGTTAAGCGACCACCTTGGTTTGGTTGGTTGTTTTGTTTTACAGCATATCAACCCTTTTCGGGTTATTTAATGCCGAATCTAGTTATTTTGGAAATAGTATTCATGTTGCATCCGATTATTTTGTAGAAGGGTTTTATTCTTCAAGCTCTTTGTATCTTTAATCGCTTATTTGTAGTGTTTGGTTTGGTTGTTTTATAGTGGATTTTAACATTTTTGTTCCCTGCCCTGTAGAACATGAATGGGTTTTGCAATGGGAGAAGGAAAAGTGTTACAGTATTAATGTTTAGTACATTTTAAGTCAGGAAACCAGTCAGGAAACCAGTCAGGAAATCAGTCAGGAATTGGGGGAGATAGAAAGAGAAAGAGAGAATTGAAAGATGGAAAAGTGTTACAGTATTAATGTTTAGTACATTTTAAATCAGGAAGTGTGGGGGGATAGAAAGAGAAAGAGAGAATTGGAAGATGGAAAAGGGGAAAAGGTGTTGTTTTTGGTTTTGGTTTTGAAGAACATAATTAAGTTTTGAAAAAGGACGTCGAAAAACAAAAAGCATCAATGTTAGGTGCATTTCGTCTCAGGAACCAATATCTTCAGACAGCCTGATTTGGTAGGACCATGCGGCTATCTTGGCTGGGTGTTTATTGCACTTAACACCGTGTCGAAATGGCAACAATGGCTATACGTGTCTAACGAGTAGATATCCATTTTGCAAATATACAAAACAGTTCTGTCGTTTTTTTTTTGTTGTTGTTTTGTTTTGTTTTTTTTGGGGGGGTTATTAGTAGAAGTTGAAATATATACTAAATTTGCATAGCAATTGTTTCAAAATTCAGACTGCCGGAAGTAGGAACATCAGATATTATAAAGAACATGCGCACCATTATCATCAGTTATAAGCCAGACAGCTGTGTGAAGGATGGAAGTGTCTAGACATCTTGTTCGGGGCTGTTTACTTTCTCGCCACCATACCGCATCCTTATTCAATCAAGTGCTTACCAGTGATGAAAAGTAGGTTCTGTATGAAACTCTCAATCGTTGCAGAGACTGGTTGTCTAAAACGGATGCTGTCCCTCGCACCACAAGACCGCCGATACACCCTCGCAAAATTATGCTTTGTGTCTAGTGGACAGATGGTCAAATGGTTTATTATGGACTGCTACCAACAGGTAAAACGATCACTCGAGGCCTATACTCGCAGCAACTGAAACGTGTGCAACAAGCATTGTGCCAGAAGAAGTCAGCACTGGGGAATCGAAAATAAAAATAAAAAATGGCGGAAATATCATAAAACAAAATTGCAACTATTTTCGGATTCTTTCAAGTTTATGTAATCATGTCCATATTTTTTACATTTTCTTTTAAGTAATATTTCTTTTTAAATAATTTTCTTCTTAAATAATAAAAACTCATTAGAGTTATTATTCTGCTGATGTGTCAGGGCAGAAAATATTCCAAATTGACATAATAATTATATGATTGTTTCTGCACTACTAAACAGGTGCTGGCAAGCATTGAACATTCTACTATGCTGAAAGAAATAAACGTTAAGATGAATAACATCTTGAAATTTGGAATAAAATCTTTTTGCCATTTGTTTGCATATGCTCTGTAGTTATATTTAACATACATCAAATTTCATATATAAAAGGATTGGTATAATTAAATGGTGATAGATAATTGAATAAGGATATTTTTTTCATAAACACACACACACACACGTATATATATATATATATATATATATATATATATATATATATATTTGGTAAAACTGGTAATTAGTAAAAACCTGAAGAGAGTGCTCAATACTATTGCAGAGCAAATATGTGTTTTATTTTTTTTATTAGCGTTTTATCTGTTTGGTTACATGTGTTTCAGATGTTGGACCATGTGTACGATCCAACAGCCTCGTCAGACCTTACAGAAGTGGTTGTTAGTATTAGGAAGAAGTGTTTTAGAAGAAATACGAAAGAAAAAGAAAAAAAATAAAAAAGGGGGTTGAGGTAGGAGATAATAAGGGGGAGGGAGACGGGTATTGACAATATTTCAGTTTTGAGGGTTAAGATACATTAGATTGTATTGTGTGTGGGGGGTAGCAGATTCAGGTGGGCGTGGGTGGAGATATATGGATATAGGGAGGGGGTGGAGAGAGGAGGTAAAGAAAAGAAAAAAGGGAGGGGGTAAGAAGAGGAGGGAGGGAAGCTTCAATTTTAAATTTTTACTGCCTTTTGCTTGTTCAGTAAGGTATATTAAGTAGGTGAGAGAGAGGGAAAGAGAGGGAGAGAGAGAGAAAGGGTTCGTGTACATATCATATTTAAAATTCATTTAAAATTTTCGTAGTCGCTATACGTCGACTTGTCCATATCAGTTTACAATGGGTTGTTTTCTTTATAATACATACGTTGCACGCGCAAATACGCATTTATACATATACATATATATGTACACTTCTTCTACATATCCACATACAGGCACATACGCACACACGCACATATATATATAAACAATGTATATGCATACATACATGGATCCATATGCAGATATACACGCACATACACACAACTCTTACACACATATATACACTCACAAATATATATAGACACACACACACACACACACACACATATATATATATATATATATATATATATATATATATATATATATATATATATATACGTACACCTACCATCCGAAATGGAAATTATCAAAAAATCTAGGAAAACAGTACTAATCAGTCAAAATGCCCAATGAACTAAGAAGAACCAACCCGGATCATTTGACCTATCAATGGGATCTGGATTCAGCAGAATCAACCGACCTAGTTGGTCTCTTCATTCTATATGATCTCACAAAAACTGTAGATAACAAAAACATAGGACTATATAGAGACGATGGCCTTATCATAGTTGAAAACTCAAATGGCCCCAAATGCGAAAAATTGAAAAAAAAAACCTTAACTAAATAAATGAACAGAATATGTTTAAAACTGGGCATTAAATCTAACGTAAAAACTTTTAACTTTCTCGATATAACTCTCAATCTCTCAAATAACTCATATGAACCTTACACTCTATATACACCCACTATCGAACCACCCAAAACATATCATTAAACATGTCCCTACATCTATCGAAAAAAAAGACTTAGTATTAATTCCTCTAAACTTGAAATATTCAACAAGCATAAAACATTTTATGAAAATGCCCTTAAAGAAAATTGCCACCAAACACTATCTTTAATTACATTGAACCTAATCCATCTAATAACCCAAACAAGAAAAATAGTGGCAGAAAAATAATTTAGTTCAACCCCCTCTTCAATGTAATGGTTAAAACGAAACTAATAACACTAGCAGAGATAATTGTAACTGCACCAACAAATCCCAATGCCCACTTAATCAACAATGCCTACAAACAGAAGTAGTCTATAAAACCACAATTGCACCTGAAGAAAACCCAAACGACAAAAAATACTATATTGGCCTGGCAGGCACCTCCTTTAAAGATAGGTTTAGAGTACATAAATGCTCCTTCACAAACCCCCAACCGCCCTAACAAAACCTTACTTACCTCCCAATATCTAGATATAATCCAAAATAACTTACACCAACCATTATGTGGGAAGTCCTTAAAAAATCTAACGTATGTAAATCGTTAAACTCACCATGCCTCCTCTGCCTGAACGAAAAACTTTATTTATTCACTTTTAAAGATAGACAAAAATTGCTAAATAGAAAACATGAAACCACCATAAACTGCCGGCATTACAAATCCCACCTCCTTAGCAATTATACACCTTTCTGAAACATCCCTCAGACAACATCCTTTTTGGACCCGCTGAATAATACACACAATACATTCATCTATCGTATGCACCCAATTACTGTAACATCAACACAACCAAATCCCCTTACTCAACTCTCCACATACTCTACATTACCTTACACATCTACACATTCGTCTACCCATGAATCCTACTATCCCCTACCCACTTACTAATTACTACTAAAGCTCCCCACATTTATATGGGTGTACATATGTTGCAATTTGTATGGATATCTGTATGTATATACATGTGCTTTTTATGGATATACCAGAAATACTATTATCTCTGACGCACCTACTTACTTGTCTGTATGCGTGCATGTATATTCATGTGTATGCGTATGTGCGGGCATTATTGGATCTATGTATATATCCGTATGTGTGTTTATGTATATCTTTCTATGTACACGTGCATGGATATACGTGCTCATGAGTCATGTGTATATACATGAATATATATTTGTATATCTATGTCTGCGTGCGCATGTATGTGTATGCGTGCATCTCGATGCTAGTGTCTGTATGTATATGTGTATCTATGTATATTTGCATGGGTGAACGTATGTATGCAGACGTAGCTATGTCTGGACTTATTTGCATGTATGTGTTTGTATGTGTATATATGCCTATATCCACAATACACTTGACACTGAAAATAAAGTTAAGCATAACCACTGCCCAAAGCACCATGTACAGAGCCCACCCCATATATATATATGAACTTAATATTTAATCTTTTAAATGTTATACCCCATTTAATTTTTTTTTCTAGACACTATAAATTAATCCCTATCCAATAAGCAAAGCAAATCAATACAGACCCCTAAAAATTAAACAAGCAATATGTATTTTGCACATATCTCACAATACGTCTACCTAACCTCGCATTATTAACTACACCCGCATATTTATTTATCGTTTATTTGTTTATTTATTTATCTACCTTAACTTTACTTACTTAGCATAAATATACACATCTCTATGTATATATATGTCTATATATGTGTGTATGTTTATATTTTTATGAATATATATATTGTATAATTGTACATACGTGTATATGGGTGCATGTTTGTATGCGCGTATGTGTGTATGTGTATATACATCTACATCTCACTGAGAATCCGTACATGTATCTTCATTTGTATATATATATATATATATATATATATATATCCTTATGCGTGCTTATGTATATGTTTCTGTGTGCGCGTGTATGAGTGTATGCGCTCATAGGTCGTGTGTATATGCATAGGTGGGTATTCGTATATCTATATCTGTGTGCACATGTATGTGTTTGCATACATCTAGCTGTTAATGTATATATATGTGTGTGTGTGTATCTACGGGTATGCATGGCTTAACGTATGTATATGGATACAACTGTATCTGAGTTTATATGCATATATGTGTTTATATGTGTGTATGTGCCTGTATCAGCGATGCATTTAACGCTGAAAATAAAGTTAAACATAACAACTGCCCAAAATACCATGTTACGGGCCCACCCCATACATATGTGAAATTAACGATGCATCTACCTATCCTCGCATTATTAACTGCACCCATGTATTTACTTATATATTTATTTATTATTATTTATTCATCCTAACTTTATTTTAGTTACTTGGTATAAATATATACATGTCTATATATATATATATATATATATATATATATATATATATATATATATAGAGAGAGAGAGAGAGAGAGAGAGAGAGAGCCCAACCCGTATATATGTGAACTTAACGAGACGTCTACCTAACCTCGCATTATTAACTACACCCATATATTTACTTATTTATTTATTTATTATTATTTATCTATCCTAACTTTACCTTATTTACTTAGTATAAAATTATATACATCTCTGTGTATATATATATATATATACATATGTGTGTGTGCCTATATATGTTCGTATGTTTGTGTGTGCCTATATGTTCGTATTTTTATTAATATATATATATTTATGTAATTGTATATACGTGTATAGGGTTAGATGCGTGTGTATATGTATGTGTATGTATGAATATGTACATCTGCTTCTTACTGGAGATCTATATCTCCACATATATGTATATAGGTAGATGTGTATATATATATATATATGTATATGTGTCTATATATATTTGTGAGTGTATATATGTGTATAACAGTTGTGTGTATGAGTGTGTATGTCTGCATATGGATCCATGTATGTTTTCATATACATTGTTTATATATATATGTGTGTGTGCGTATGTCTGTATGTGGATGTGTAGAAGTGTACACACATATGTATATGTATATATGCGTATTTGCGCGTGCAACGTATGTATTATAAAAAAACAACCCATTGTAAACTGATATGGACAGGTCGACGTATAGCGACTACGAAAATTTTAAATGAAGGGTTCGTGTAGATATCATATTTTTGACAGTTACAGTACCTGTCAAAAATATGATATCTACACGAACCCTTTCCTCCTCTCTCTCTCTCTCTCTCTCTCTCTCTCTCTCTCTTTCTTTCTTTCTCTTTCTCTTTCTCTCTCGCTCTCCCTCTCTTTCCCACTCCCTCTCTCTCTCACCTACTTAATATTACTGAACATGCAAAAGGCAGTAAAAATTTACAATTGAAACTTCCCCTCCTCCTCTTACCCCCTCCCTTTTTTCTTTTCTTTACCATCTCATTTCCACCTCCACCTCCCTATATCCATATATCTCCACCTACGCCTACCTGAATCTGCTACCCCACACACACAATACAATCTAATGTATCTTAACCCTCAAAACTGAAATATTGTCAATACCCGTCTCCCTCACCCTTATTATCTCCTACCTCACCCTCACCCTTTTTTTCTCTTTTTTTTTCTTTTTCTTTCGTATTTCTTCTAAACACTTCTTCCTAATACTAGCAACTACTTCTTTAAGGTCTGATGAGACTGTTGGATCGTAAACATGGTCCAAAATCTGAAACATATGTAATAACCAAACCGATAAAACGGTAATAAAAAATAATATATATATATATATATATCCACTGACACGTGTTTCGTCGTCTACGAATCATCAGAGTAGCTGAATCCAGCAGAATTAAAAATCGGGACCCATGGTAATGAGCCAAAAACTCTTTATCCGCTGGTCCATCTAGCCGACTGCTTAGATATATCGCGATTTACTTACATGTTTTTTTTGTTTTTGCGATACGTTCTGAATGAATTCAATTATTTACGAAAGTGCATTTTTACCTAAATGTGAGTTGGGAATAATTTTCCCTTTAACCAATTTGGTACCCCCATATGGGGAGCGGCATATATATTGTTTCTAAAATATAATTATCCACTGACACGTGTTTCGTCGTCTACGACTCATCAGAGTGGCTGAATCTACATTACATAAAATAAATCCACGGTAATTTTTTGATTCAATTTAAATTAAATTTGTTTTTAAAGCCTATAGTAAAAACATTTTGGATAAAATGTTTTTCTAACTTATATATATATATATATATATATATATATATATATATATATATATATATATATATATATATATATATACTAGTATTTCAGCCCGGCGTTGCCCGGGTGTTTGGATGTGTATGTTGAGCAAAAAAAAATAAAAATAAAAGTGGTAGTAGGAAGGAAAGCTTGAACCCGTACCGCAAAGGAGGAAAAGAACGGGGTAAAACTTACCGTTTATGCTGTTACGACCATCGCCAAACCGGAAGCGACATTTTTTTTTAAATTAAGGCTAGACAATATAAAGCAGAGGATAACTTTCAAAAGTATCGGCGAAAAAAAGTTACCCCCTCCCTGTAGAAAAGTGCCTAAGGGGAAGATATTAATGTATTAAGCCAATTTTTGGATATTTGTCGTATGAAAGATCGAACTTTAAAACGATACTAATCTTGGTAAAATCTGCCGCCTTTATTGAATGTTTAAGACAAACATGCAAACAGACATACATACACACATTTATATATTGGTAACTGAAAATTGTCGATCAAAACTGATAAAAAAGCTTGCCCTATCTCTGAATATTCTTATGTAAAATTTCAAATATTTAGACCAGAAATTGTTTGAGTAATTTGGAAGAGACCGCAGAGGTCAAATTTTTTTAACTTTGACCCCTATTATGATCCCTTAAAATTTATTGTTTGGGGCTCAAATCCAGTTATTAAGTTAGATCCATGTCCAAGGAACCTATATCTAAAATTTCAAGTGCGTGGACCCAAAATTGTTGGAGGAGTTTTGTAGAGTTCTCAAAAATCAAATCGTTCAACTTTGACCCCTTAATCGCCAAATTTCTGGCCAAAAACCGATCACATCGATTCTCCCAAATCTCAGTACCTTGTATATCAAATTTCGAGTATGTAGACTAAAAATTGACAGAGTTATTGCGTAGGGAAATGTACACAGACACACAGATACACAGACACGTTCACTTTTATAAATATACTAGCATTTCAGCCCGGCGTTGCCCGGGTGTTTGGATATATATGTTAAGCAAAAAAACAAAAAGTCGTAGTAGGAAGGCAGGCTCGAACTCGTACCGCAAAGGAGGAAAAGAACTGGGTAAAACCTAACATTTATGCTGTTATGAACACCGCCAAACCGGAAACGACATTTCTTTTTAAATTAAGTCTAGACAATATAAAGGAGAGGATAACATTCAAAAATATCGGCGAAAAAAGTGAGTCCCCCCCCCCTGTAGAAAAGTGCCTAGTTGAAGGGGAAGATATTAATGTATTTAGCCAATTTTTCGATATTTGTCGTATGAAGGATCGAACTTAAAAACGATACTGATCTTGGTAAAATCCGTCGTCTTTATTGAATGTTTAAGGCAGACTTTGAAACAGACATACATACATACATTTATAAATATCTCTGTCAATTTTTAGTCTGCAGATTCGAAATTTGATGTACAGGTTACTGGGATTTGGGAAAATCAATGTGATCAGTTTTTGGCCAGAAATTTGGCGATTAAGGAGTCAAAGTTCACCGATTTGACCTTTGAGAACTCTAGCAAACTCCTCCAACAATGTTGGGTCTACGCACTTGAAATTTTAGATATAGGTTCCTTGGACATGGATCTAACTTAATAACTGGATTTGAGCCCCAAACAATAAATTTTAAGGGATCATAATAGGGGTCAAAGTTAAAAAAATTTGAACTATGCGGTCTCTATCAAATTACTCAAACAATTTCTGGTCTAAACATCTGAAATTAGACATGAAGGTTATTCAGAGATAGGGGAGCTTTTTCATTGGTTTGGGTCGAAAATTTTCAGTTACCAATATATAAATGTATGTATGTATGTTTCCATGTGTGCCTAAAACTTTTGACAGAGGCTACGGATTTTACCCAGATTAATATCGTTTTAAAGTTCGACCTTACATACGACAAATATCGAAAAATTGGCTAAAAACTTTAATATATTCACCTTCAACTATGCACTTTTCTACAGGGGGGGTCGCTTTTTTCGCCGATATTTTTA